>NW_009207527.1:0-1422 GCF_000690835.1 Fulmarus glacialis
AACTTGTTTGCATAAAAACAAAGATATTTAGATACCGAAGTTTGGACCCTACCTCAGCGCTTCAGTATGAGGAACCCTGAAGTCCTTCCTGCAAAGCAAAACCTTCCACAATGTTGTCTTGGTAAAAAAGGGAAATAAACAAACCAGGGAATCACTGTAAAAAACCTGAAGTGTAACGGGCTGTAAACAAACAATCCTTCCACTTGCTTCAGTGGTCTTTAGATGAGGTCCTCAGAGCTTTATCCTGCAAATCCTTCCCAGACTGGGGAAGCTCGTTAAGGTACCAGCCATCAGCTGGTGGGCCTTTTATAGCACATTCTACTCAGTCTCATATAGGGCTGCTTATAAGCATTACTTCTCTGTTACCATTTATAATCTAGATATGATTTTACAGAAGAGACTACACTCTCTCAAATGTGCAAAATGGGTGAACTTGCTGCTAGAGGTATGTGTTACTGTATAGCTCTGCCTGGGTATGATCGCCATTCAATTTGTACAGTTGTAGATGATTACAAGAGTCATTAAGCAGCATAAAATCGTGCATGCTGGCTAATTAATGTGGAATTGATTCTCCTTTTAGTTACATTTTTTTATGCCTGTTGAACTTCACTGAAACCAATAAAGTAAAGGTAAGATCAGTAAAGACTGTAGTAAAGCTGATGTAAGTGAAGGAAGTCAGGCTTAGAGTTTAATGAGTAATAAAATTCTAAGAAACAGAAAAAGAAAATCAAACTTCCAGCTACATCCGTGTATTTATTGTAATTGTACATGATTACTATCATTCAGGTAATTTTCCTAAACATTAGCGTTCAAGTGATGCTTTGTAAAATTCTGGGGTTCAGTAGACAATAATAAAAGTGTTCAGAGCAGTGTGAACAGGGATATAATCCCCAAAGGGTTCAAGCTGAGACTTCTGAAGTTTCTACTCTTTACTCCCACCACAAAACCACTCCAGCTTTACAAAGCACCTTTCCAAACTTTCCTCCTTGCCTCCTTTGCCAAGCATTGGTATCTACATCTCCTTTTATTACCTGCCTTCAGCATTCAAAAGGACAGCAGCTCTGTCCTTACAGATCTCAAGCCTGAGTCAGGAAGCTGTAACCCAGTGTTGTGATTTACCCCTGGCCAGCAACTGAGCCCCACCCAGCCGCTCAGCTTTACAAAGCACCTTTCCAAACTTTCCTCCTTGCCTCCTTTGCCAAGCATTGGTATCTACATCTCCTTTTATTACCTGCCTTCAGCATTCAAAAGGACAGCAGCTCTGTCCTTACAGATCTCAAGCCTGAGTCAGGAAGCTGTAACCCAGTGTTGTGATTTACCCCTGGCCAGCAACTGAGCCCCACCCAGCCGCTCGCTCACTCCCTCCCCCCGCTGGGATGGGGGGGAGAATCAGAAGGGGAAAAGTGAGAAAACTCGTGGGGT
>NW_009207527.1:1716-6530 GCF_000690835.1 Fulmarus glacialis
GCAAAAAAAAAAAAATTTCAAGTCTGCATCCTGATATTAAAACTTTATTCAAACAATCTTTCTTTGATGTGCTTTCTTTCTCCTTTGTCCCACACACTTTCCTACTGCCTCTCTCAAACCATTTGTATTAAAAAAAAAAAAATGTTTTTTAGCTATCCCAAGAGTGACATCATGCTGTGACATGTGAAGGTGAGCTGTCATGTCTGGTTACGTGATCTAACAACACAATTTGATAGGCAAACCTGATATGACACCGCAACTTGAAGAGATTCATTTTTCTTTAACCATGAGCTAGTGTCACACTTACTGCAAGAGATACATGCAAGAAATTTGCTATCCAAAGTTTTTTTTAGCTGTGGACTTGATCTTAATGGCTTGAAATGAATAGTGCCAGACCCACCTGCCATGATTACCTTGTATGTTTTGACAATAATTTTGCTGCTGACAGGATCAAGCTATTGCCACGCTGAAAAAAAACTGCTCTTTACAGAAATGGAGACATTGCTTCAGAAGTGGTTGTATTATACACACCTAATGATTATTAGAAGTGGACAAATATGGTTTTCATCTCCAGTCTTTCATGATTTTGAATAAAAAAATTTTGATAAAAATGAAAAGTTTATGACATTTCCACGGGAAAGTGTTGATCCTCCACAGAAATTAAAAAAAAAAAAAAATAGTCTAATTTCTGACAGCTGTATTTAGGGTTTTTTCCAAGAAGGCATTTTCTATGGATATATTCGTGGTAGTTTAAATTCAGATTTCCATCAAAAGTGAGCCCCCATCAAAAGATTCAGATTTCCATCAAAAGTGAGCCCCAGTAATTAGGCAGAAATACAGGAATATTCCTGTCAGACATTTTCCATGATAACCACAGCAATATATTAAGTCAAATTCTCCTTAGGGCACATATATTTTTTAAACGGAAATACACACAGAATGAGCTGTACCATTTCATTCAGCCTTCCAGTCTAGATAATATGTAGGAAGGTTTTTTTATCCAGCCTGTACACTTGTTCATATATAATAGTTCCATAAACTATATTTTTGCTAAGAGTCATCTGAAATTTATTATAGGCTGCAAATGGATTCTGTGTAATTGGTCTAAAGGGCTTTCTTATTTATTTCCTCAACTTTTGTGTTTAATATGAATTATCTAACTTTAATCTCTGCAAATCACATATGAGATTTTTAAAAATCAATTTTTCGTTCTTTTTCATCCCCAGTAGTCAATGCTATTATTTTACCTTAGCTGGCAATTTTGTCAATGAGGTTTGAACCATGATAGGTCCCTGCTTATTCCGTAAGACAAATAGCATGAATTTGTCTCGCTGTAACATCTGCGGTATCAAGCAGTATGTAAGACCATCTACTGTGGCATGGTGCACAAGACATCATTCTCTTAATCCTGCAGTAGGACCTTATGACAAGCCTTACTGCCTAGGATATAGACACTACTCACTTAAGCTTGCGTCAGTGGAGAATTTCTCATTGGTACCAAGCTGGATTTTCATTAAACAGAACAACGTTAACTTTTTCAACAGTTTTGTTTGACTGGAAATGTGGATCAGATCAAATCAAGAGTATTGCCAAGAAAAAAAACCAACAATTGTCTTACAAATTTTGACCAAAGACGTATCTTAAGGTTTGTTTAGATTTTATTGCATATAGATAGATGACCAGAATTAATTGCATTATGTTTTCAAAAATCAGAATCGCAGTCACTATTCAAAGGAAATTATCTCAGAGGTTTTTTCCCCTCCCCAAAAGCAGCTGCTGGCTTGCATACCACTAGCTATTAGTTGTAAAAATTCATGACAATAATAAAACGTTTAAGTCAGCCTTGCTTGTAGACTGCAACGTAGGCTGGATAGCATTCAATTTAAATTCAGAGTAGTGACACATTGATAGCTATTCTGCAATGATTCCGCCTATTAATCACAAACTAAATAGTGTCCCTGCTGTCTATATTTATTTCTCTTCATATAGATGAAGTAACAGACGTCAGTCTCAGCAGCAGAGAACCAAATCCTGTTCAGTTTGGGTCCATCTGCATTTCCGTTATGCGCTAAGGGGAAGAACAAAGTCGTCAGATTAACCAGACTGCTCAGAAAGGGTTGCTGATGTGGTTGGCAACTTGGATGTGGTTGCTCTCTGCTATGGTCAACGAACTGAGGAAAACCATATTTTCTACACAGACCCTGGAAATTGTTATGACATCTGAGTTTTGTTTGGGCATCTTCAACGAACAGCGTCCAGAGCCACTTGCAATAATTGCTGAGTGGTTCGCCCGCTCGCTCTTCACCCCCCCTCTTTCTCTCCTGTCCCTTTACGTCTGACTAAATACATTTACACTGATTGCCTTGTTTATTAGGGAAAAAGGCGGCCAGAGTGTGAGCTGAATAAATATAATAATAAATATAATAAAAACTCTGCACTCACAAGGTAGAGCACCATGTACCACGCTTAACCCTGCCAGTAAATTAACATTAAACAGCTAGCATTTGTTGAAATGTGTACATTCTCCAGAAAAAAGCAGCAGACATATGCCAAGTATAGTTATTATGTCAATAAGCCAAGACAATGCCGCAAAACTTCTCTTTACTAACCATATCCTACAGACAACGTTTGTCTAGACCCAAGTGCTGCAACTGGATTTATGCAAGTGGTGATGATGTGATGATGATGTGATGGAAGCGTCTGGATATTTAACCCTGGCTGTGTTTATTGCATTGTTTGATGGGTCAAATATCACGTAGGGACTCAGGTGCTCCGAGCCATCCCAAACTGCATCACGCCATCGGCCGGTGGCCTGTAAGAAGCACCTTATATAAGATGGAAATTTTACTTCATTAAGCAACCTACACGTTATAATTGGTCATGGTTTATTCTATTCGTCAGAGCTCTCTTGGTCACCTGATGCTGTACAAAGTTTCTAAAAATCAAAGTAATTGTATCCTACTGAAACAAACATTGCAGGATCATTTTTAATGCCCAAAGAGGTATATTTCTGTGTGACTGGGATATCTTTTAGATGCTTAATTAACTCAGAGTTACTTTTCAGACTGTTTAGTTGGTCTTGGAGGAATTTTCAGTGCTGTGAAATTATCCAAAGTAACAATAAAAAAAAAAAAAAAAATGTTATTTCCATTTTAGGAAGCAAATCCCCAGGCAGACAGGCAGCTGCCTAAATGTTCTTGCCTCCATCTTAACATAATGAGGACACATTGATCATCTGCAATAGCTTACACAAAAGAGCTTTCTGTCCTCATGGCATTGTAAAACCCCCAGACGGATCAGATAGAAAAATAATTAAAGAAATCACATTTAAAACACAATCTTTGCTTCCCTCCGCGCTCTGGTGGACAGCCTCATCTCTTGCACTATGTAATTCAGGAATAAACAACTTTGGCACGAAGGGAGCTATCTGTATCAACCATTCTCCTTAGCTGATAACAGGTTCTGACCTTCCAGGGCACTCAGCCTTCCTTTTAAACCCCCACAGGGCAAGGTTTTGAGAAGCAGAAGGGATTACCCCGTTTTCCATGAGTGCTGCCAGCAGGGAGAGAGGCCAGGTGAGCAGAAAACAGAGAAAGATAGATGAGGTGTGCAGTCACCAGACGAGTCCAAGGGACCTGGAGCTCTTATCCACAGCTCCGAGGCTGCCCACGATGGCTGGGCTGCAGGAGGCACCGTGCCATGGAGCGATGAAACACATCTCAGGGAGTTTTCACTCCTCAGCCCCAGCCCTGCCGTCCCTTGGGATGCCGGGAGCACTGCAGCTCCGAGCACTCCGAGGTGGGTGCTGGAGCTTTCATCATTAATCCAAATTCATAGTGCTGGCATTTTTCTGCCTTTAACTGCCTAGAACTGTTGATATTAGTATAAGATCTTGTTTATATATTTATGAACCATTAATAAATCATTAAATGCTGATTATATTTTATTTATTTTTCTTCCATTAGAGATGCTCCCCTTGCTGGTCTTTATTGACATGAATATTTCCAACCCACAAGCACATTCAAAATAACTGTTCCATAAAGAATGTCTTCTAAATCATTTACGACTAACAAATACTCTTAGCTATGTTAGCAGACAACATCTGTTTATTTAAATTATATAAGAGGACTCATTAATGTAGAATACACAATAATATTACCAGCTAGTGGCATGTCATGGGTCAGAAAATGCTGTTTACAGCCTTAATAAGGACCAACCAGGAAGATCATACCTTGTGCTATTAAGTATTTATAGATAACCAGAGCTGTTGGATCTTCCAGCTTTTCGCTGTTTCCTAGATATGTATTTTTAAAACTTTGAAAATGCTTATGACTGTCTCATGGCTTCCGAAAAAGTGTCACAGCAGCCACTTTTCTGACCAGAGGACTATTGCTTCAGCATTTGCTCACAGCAGCTTCATTTTGCCTCTGCACTGGAGCCCCCGGGAGCACAGGATTGCCAGAAAAAAAGGGGGGAAAAAAAAGTTTTTCTTGACCCCAGAGAGACTCTCCACTGACCAAGCTTAGCCCTCATCTAAAAAGTCACAAACCTTTGTTGGCAATAACAAAACAAGATTTTGCCCTAATGGAGCCAATGTGATGTTCTAATTCATTTTGGCTGCTGGTTTACCTTGGCTGATGAAAATACTGAAAATGTTTCAAGCTGATTTTTTGCAAGGACAGTATTTGCTGCTATTTTGTAGTGAGCTCATTCTAACATTTTATAATGGAGGAATCTAAGGAGAAAAAAAAATGTTATATTGTTGTGGTTTAACCCCAACCAGCGACTGAGCCCCACCCAGCCGCTCACTCACT
>NW_009207528.1:0-18379 GCF_000690835.1 Fulmarus glacialis
CTATGATTCTATGATTCTATGATAAGTAACATTGATGTGACTGCTGGAGAGGAGCAAAACATAAATACAAAACATAATAAAAATCAAAGTGGAATGACAAAAAAAGAATCTACAAGGTAAAGTTATAGGACTTTAAATTACAAAATTTCTTTTTTTCTTTTTTTTTCCCCAACACTGCAATGTCAAATTGAAAAATCACCATTTCTGTTTCAATGAAGGGAGTATTTTTTAATTGTAAAAGTTTCCATTTGAAACTACTCAGTTAGCTTTTATTTCCCACTGAAACACTCAGCAGGGTTGGGTTCCTCACATATTGCTCCATATTCCTCACAAGTCTTTTTAAGAAGGAATGTTTTGTAGTCTTTTAGCAAGTTTTAGGAAACATTGTCATGAATACTTAAAGCTTAACAATATATGTGTTTCCTGTTAAGGTTTTACAGTTTTGAAAATAAAATTTGTGGTTTTCCAAATTCTGATGAATTGCTCAGTAGAATTGCTGATCTTCCTGTTTGCTGCTTTGCCATCACTGTTTCTGCCAGCACTCAAAACAAATATCTGCCTTTTTAGGAAAGATGCTTTTGTGGCTGATACTAAGTCTGAAATAAGAGGTGGAGCTTGGACATAACTCTTTTATAATCCTTAAAAGAGTTTATTGTAGTTGTTGGGTTTTTTTGGGGGTGTTTTCTCCTTAAAGTTAAGAGTAGTGAATTTTTGTATTTTTCTGAAAAATTCTACAAATATTGCTAATTTACAGTTGTTTAACAGGAGGCTAGAATACTTTGCCATATCCTTATGAAGAGATCTATCTAGTTCTATTTATGCCCTGAACTCTGGGTTTCATGTCCAATGTACTTTGGCTGCCTACATTTGTGTCAGGGTCTCGTTGGGACTCCTTAAAATGTAATCTGGTTTTAGTGCGTTTTTTATGTTGTTTGTTTGTTTTCTCTTTTTCACTCCTCAGTGAGGAGCAACATAAACTGCTTATAGTACCCCAGCGTAAATGAATCAAAAAAGTCTGTGACTGTGAAGGGAATCCACTTCTGTGCCTAGAAAGTAAGACCAGATTATATGAAGAGAAGCTTGGAAAGATTTGTTACCTGTTTTAGGTAAGAGCTGTTGAAAAATGCAAGGGGAACAGGTTCTGAGTGTGCTGCTCATTTGCTCTTTATATACAGCCCAGCCCCATAACACTGTCCCTGTGGGCCCACCAAGGGCTTTCAACCTGCCTAACCTGGTGTTTAAGTGCCTTTGAAAACTGCCACCAATTGCAAACAGATGAGAACAGAGAAAACAAGCCTCTGTGTCAATGCTTCTTTCCTTTGCTTTCTCAAGGAGAAGCTACAATGTGCTTTTCCTATTTCTATGCAGAAAATACCCACCTGCTGTTCAGCTGATACTGGGAATATATGTGAAACATGCATCCAATATACGAACTGAACTAAGGGGTCAGCTTTCTGGGAATGTGTTTGCCAAATTGCATTGCTCTGAGATCATACAATACGTTACCTAACCCTTGTTTTTAAGAAGAAAATTCTTTCTCTAGTTCTCTCTTTTCCAGTTCCTTGGAAGTTGTGAATTAAGGGTTAGATGATTGGGTGCTGTGAAAATTTAATTTTACCAAAACCATGGATCAGAAATATAGAGGGTACATGGTGTCTTATTAACAGGAATTTTGTTCTGTGCTGTAATGAATGGGAAAAAAATTAAATGCTGTTTCTACCAGACTCAAGCTAGTACCACTAATGAAGTACAATTTTATGGAGTCTGCTCTTCCTTGGATGGATAAGAAGAGACAAGTCACTTGTGGATCCTATCAAATTTACAATTTATAGTGTTAACTTAAGTCAGAATTGTCACAAATTAATGTGAAGAGACAAGCATCTATGTTGATGTAAAGCTTAAGGCAATATAACTTTGCTGTTGAATTCCTTCATTTCCACTCTGTGTTTCGAGCACAGGAAACATTTTTGGTGTAGTGGTTTTACCAAACCAGAGCAGTTGGCAGGACTGATGGAGAAAGGGGTGTACATTTTTTCGCAATGTCATGTAAGAGCCATATGCTTAAATCTGAAGTAAAAAATATTTACATACTGCTGTTTAAAACTCTTGAGTTTTTTTGCACTGGAAGAAGTGATTATTTCCTTGGTATGTGTTTTATGAGGAGATTGCTGTGTGATCTTCTGATTTCATTGATAAACATAGATTTGCTTTTGCTTGATGCCAGCTTGGCATTTGTGCATGAAGTGAATCTGAAAATCTTTTGAACTTTAGCATGCATTTAGCACACTGCATCTAGAGACAGTTCCCCTTACTAGTCCTAGCTGCAACTCTCTCAATAGCAGCTCTATAGTGTTTCTATAGGAATGCACTCCTGGGAAAAGATTCAGTGCTGCTTTAGCTTTTTTCAGTGGGATCTGAGAGATGAAAACAGTAAGGATGAGTCATCCCCCTTTGGTCAGTAGGTCTGTTTATCAAAAGAGCTTGTCAGTCCTCCTTGGATCATTCTCAGGTCACAGCCATAATTTTGACCCTGATGGTTTCTTGTATAACATTACAGGTTTTTCCATGTTTCTCTGGCTTTCTGTCAGTAACACAAATTATAGATTATACACAATAAATAGACATTTGTTAAAAAATAATAGGAAAACACACTTGCAAATATGGAAAATCTGTTGTTGATTTTTTTTTTTAAATATGCTAAGCCCTTAGGCCCTATGTTATTTGATGTAATTTCCTGGAGGCTGTTAGTTTAATTGTATCTAGGAAAACCAAATTCATGCCTTAGCCTGTTAGTGATTTTTGTATTGAACAAAGTATATGGAGTACAGAGAAGGAACAGATGAAAGAGAAAGAAGAAAGTATTAAGAAACTTAGATGAAGAAATGTAATTTACTTAAGCCTTTTAAATAACTAGACATCAGAAAACATGATAGTAGAAAGACATATTTTTGCAAAAAAGTGGTTTCATGTTTGAAGCTATGGGGAAAAAAGATCCCATTCAAGCAACTTAGATGAATGGATTTATGAAAAGCAAATAATGCACAATCTAAGAGGGCCTCAAATATCATTCTAGTCTTAAAACACAACTAGTAGTCAAAAGTCAAAACATTTTCCTTTTTTTTTTCCCTATACAATTTTTCACCCTTCTGCAAACAAAGCGATGAGCATGCTACTGGAAGGCAGTTGTGCTCAGAATGTATCTTCGGAGCCGCGTGTGCCGCAGTGCTTGCTGGCTGGGGCCCTTTGGGAACTGGTGGGGCTGAGGTGTCTGCCCCGTTCCTGCTCACTGTTCCTGTACATACTATCTTTGCTGTGTGATAGAAGTTGTGTCACAGCCTGGCTGCAGCCAACCTCACTGCTGCCACTGCATTTGCCTCTGATTGAACTGACTTTATTTATGAAGAAAAGTATTTTTTAAAGCCTGTTTTATTTCCAGCAGTACTGAGTGACTTAGATAAGGCAGTCCTGTCATTCTTTCCGTTTTATGGCAAGAAGATGCCACTGACAGATCAAAGGAGCCTAGTCTCCTCACCAGGCCTTTCAATGACTAGTTCAGCAATTTTGCCTGCTTGCTGCTTCTGTTTGTGAAGATCTCCCTCCATCCCTGATTTAGGAAAGGACACCTCCTGCAGCGTTAGAGCATGTGCTTACATTTAAGCGGATATTTACGGTGTTCTCTTTAAAGACTTGGTTGTTTTGTGGGTCTGAAGGGAAGAACCTCAGAAAAGAGATTATTATAGCCAAATATGGACTCTAAGCGCATATTAATGAAGCTTAATAAAGATAACTGTGCTCTTAAAGGGTCTGATAAGAAACTAATTTATTTTGGTGAATTTTGGTTTGGAGCAGGCATGAGATCAGGGGGCCCCAGAGATGGCAGGTCGTGTGGTAGAACATTGCTTTCTGGCTGCCACTTCACAAGAAGCTTGAGAAGTTTCTGCCCTCTACTGTCTATGCTTACTTGTACCTGTTCTCCCTTTTGTAGGCCTCTTTAAGAGAAATCTTCTGATCCAGATTTTGATAGCTTTACAAACAGCAGCTCTGGCAATGTTGAGTGGGTGATGAATGAGTGAGCAGGCAGAGGGGCAGGCTCAG
Organism: Fulmarus glacialis; assembly: GCF_000690835.1. NCBI lineage: Eukaryota > Metazoa > Chordata > Aves > Procellariiformes > Procellariidae > Fulmarus > Fulmarus glacialis. The sequence continues at coordinate 4,096 of NW_009207528.1, forward strand.
CACCTCTTGTGCTGGCTGTGTTGCTGGAGAAAATGTAACAAGAAGATGTGCTCTGTCAGTGAGTGGTATTAGCTGCTGGGGTGACGTTTAATGTAGCCTAATCCTCCAAAGTGCTAGCATTTATTTCATCTAAAGGATTCGGAATAAAAATGAGACAGCCAGAAAATATGAACAACTTGCCAAGAAACCTAAGACCTACGCTACCTTCTGGGGATGCTCACTTAGAATTTACCTATAAGGGAAACAATTCCAGAATATCTGCTTACTCATCTCAGTATGAAGCATTTTCATTTCAGTATATGAGTGTTTGCAGAAGAAGTCTATTCGGGATGGCAATCTCCCTTTACATTTACATCTTTCTTTAAAGTCAGTTCCCTGTGTAAACGTGTCCTTAGAACATAACTTAGAAGTGAGTAGCATTACTTTTTTGCAAGGTACCCACAGTCTTTTGATACTTTGTAAGATTATTTGGATTCAAAACTATTTCAGCAGCTCTTTAGCTCTGACTCTAGTTCATGCAAGATGGTATCCTGGAAGTAGATTTTTGCTGAACAGGTACCTTTAAGAGTATGAAGTATATCTAGACCAAGTTGTAAATGGGATAAATTAAGTAGCAGGTATATCTGGAGAAGAAAAATGTGACAGCTAGTAAAAAGAAAAAGTGAAATCAGAGTTACTTTTCAACATAGCAGTAAAATCATGGAGTGATAACTGGAGAATGGATTTTAGTAATATATGAATGAGGTTGGGTGGCTTCAGTGCAGAGATGCTTATGAAGTAGAAGACACGTGGGCTGAGGAGGTATATTTTGTCTTTTAAGTGTCAGATCTCAGAGAATGGAGGTCTGACTTAAACATCCATGATTATCAAACATTGAAAGTAAATTAATATTTCATACAATTAAGATTATATTTAAAGATAGTTTACAAAGTTTTAACCACATGCTTTAACTACACAGTTACTACAGTTTTTTTAACTGCAAAGTTTTAACTCAGAAGTTAACTGTTGGGCCTAGTAAGGTGCTTGCATACAGTACTTTGTACACATATATCTGAAAATACTTGCTAATGACATGCTGTTGCACATCGTACTGACATCTGTTAAAAAATATGTAATGCTTATCTCTCAACTTTATTAACTGTTTGTAAGCTGTGTGTGAATGTATCTTTGATGGAAAGCAAGACTAAGCTACTGGCTTCACTGATCCTAACGTAGAGAGAGTCAATATTTATGTGTTGTAGCTAGGGTTTTAGAAAGTCTTGAAGGTTGATAACAGAGACTGTGTTACTCCAAAGAGACAGGAGTGAGAATAGATACAGTAATACTAGTAAATAATGCAGGGATAGTATGGGAGAAGAAGAATCCTGAGGATACATAAAGTGCTGAAGAGTCAGGAAATGCTAGAATTCTCCTGTGAATGCAGAGATTTATGTGCTGCTGAGGAGCCAGAGAATGATGTAAGGCACAAATAAATTTAGCAAATGCAAGAATGTTTATTACCTTCACATGCAAATGAAACATCATTTATTTAATCAGTTTTTGATGTCTATAGTGGTGTGTATAGTGTGTTTTATACGGCTCCTGTGTGGCCGTAAATAAATTTTATTTACAACATTGGAAGGAGCTGTTATTAACAGAGTTACTCACAGCCAACATCAATTATCTCTGGTATTCTACAAACACCTATTTATGGTTACAATAAAATATTCTTGTGGAAGTGCAGTTCTGTAAAGTACCTAGAATACCTAGTATGGGGACTTCATGTTCTAGAATAAATCCACTGTTGTACGCAACCACAATACGGAGAATCAGTGAGTTGCTGAATAACCCTCAAAGTGTTAGTCCTTATGAGTTGGCATGTTCTGTCATTTTGCTTTCTTAGGGCATGGTCCTCTCATGTTATGAACAAAAGCTCACAAGAAGAATACCTTTGTAAGGAGACAAAGGTATATTAATTTGGAATAATGATTTGGAATGTGGTACTAAAGCTTCCCATTTTTAAAAATCAGATAGCTAAGATTCTTCAGCAAACTGATTATAGACATTTCTTGTAAGTAGTCTTTTTTTTCTCCACTTTTGTGACTTGTCATAGAGGTAATTTAAGTTACTGGAGCACAGCGTGTATTTTTAAAAAATATTTTGATATATGTGTACCTAGTCTTTGACAGTTTCAAGAGTTACTTATTCTGCACTTTAATTAAAGTATTCTTTTAATATAGGGTTATGTGTATGAAATTTTCTTTTTTTCTCTTATGCCACTGGTAAGGAGCATTATAGCTACCAAAAAGCTCACTATTTTACAGTTTATTTGTCTCTCTGTATTGCAAAGGTCCAGACAAGAGACCCCCGTGCACAGACAAGTGTGTGCTCGTCATATAATAGAAAAGAGTCATTTCTTCATTTGTGACAAAATGATCAGAAGATTATTCGTGGCAGAACTTTCCTTCTCATCTGAAATGGGGCTGATATAGTCATTTGCACACAATGAGAGTTGTCAGCCTGTATTAGACAAGGATATTTATGAACTATAGTTGGTAAGCTGTAAATCACCAGAGTCCCTGAATTAGCAAAGACATTAATGTTTAGCCATGTATGTTTACAGTTAGGTGTTTTTCTGTTAAAGTATGAAGGAATATAGAGACATTGATATGACTTCTAAGGAGCATGTGTTTTATTAGTCATTTTATTGACTATTACATAATTCCATCCTCATTGGATTATTATGAAGTGTTTTATTTGTGGCTTTAGCAGATTAGACTTTCTAGAAGTACTGTCAGGTTATATGTGAGACTGTGCAATTAGTGATAGTGCCCTTCTAATATGTTTATCCCAGATTTTGGAAGGTCTGGTGAATGGTGGAAAATCATCAGATTCATATTTGTCAAATCCCATGCAGATTTCACTGCCAGTGAAACTGGAATCCTGCAGAACTTGAAATATGTTTATCTTCTGTTCTATGCAATATGGGAAAGTAAAAGAGAGGCAGTCTAGCAGCAATCCATAGAAAAATCATATATCATCAATTTTAGATGCCAAATTATAGTCTGATCATAAATGAAAAACCATTAAAGAAGAATTTGAGGTCAACCAGATATCATGTGGAGCTTACATACTTCTTCCCTTAGGAGTCAAGGAAATTACTTTATCATTGATTTTTTTTTTCTTCTTTTAACTATATTAGTAGTAAGAACAAAGTATGATGTTTTCATCACAGACTCAGCTCTTTTTAAAAAAGATAGATCTCCAAGCAGAAAAGAGCCTTTCCATGTTGCTGGAGTATAGATGTAGGATATGAATAACGTCCATGTGGAAATGAATGTACAATGCCATGTAAAACACAGCTGACTGGTCACAGTGTGACAACCAAGTTGCATCAAACTGTACTGTGTTCTGCAATATTTTTCTTTCCATGTAGCCTTAGGCAAATACTTTCTTGTTTCTGTTGTTATTGGTTAGACTGCCACAAATTTATCATGCATATTTATGGGTGAGCTGCAGATTAAACTACCTGAAGTATTGTGGGTTAGTATGAAAGACAGGAAAGTTATTTAACAGATATATTAATATAATTTAAAAAAAAAAAGCCAGAAAACACAAGCAATCTGCCAAAATACATAGATCCTAATGCTGGCCGTGTTTTCCAATTAGTAAAGAGAAGACTGCTGTTTCTCCACATCTCAGATGCTTCAAAATTCTGACACTACTGGAAACCAAAGCAAGTTGAGGGGTTAATTGTTGCATGAGTGTCTGTGATACCATTTCAACTCCAGTTTTTACAGGGAATTTCACTGTTAAGTGATTTAACAGTTACTTAAGTAAACAGATAGACCATAATTTACTACAGCCACTTCACTGTACTGCAGTTAAAACCTTCCAAAGCAGGAGCTAGAGAAAGTCTCTATGTAGTTATTTTGTTCTGCCTCGTTCGCCACAAGAGAAAATAACCTTCGTGCTGATCACAGAGCAGCTGATGCAGTGCTCAAGAGTCTTCCTACAGCATAGCTTCCTACTGCTTACCCTTTTAGTAAGAACATTCTCCAGTTGCTCCTTTTATCCATAATTTTATAAAAATGACTGGGCCCATAAGAAACATGTTCTTTTGTGACAATTTTTAAACTGCGAAAACTCATTGTCTGGCAAAACAAAATAGTAACAAATAAACAGTTGAAAAAGGTGAACAAATGCCATAAAAATAGTTGGGAATTTCATCTCTCAGTGTTTTTATTTTTTTTTTTTAAGTTTTATTTATAATGTTTGGTTTTATTTAGCATAAAACAAATCAAGGCAGGTTTTTTATTCTACATCAAGTATTGTTTCTGCAATATTCTGTTTATTATAATCACAAGCTTTAAGGACAATTCTCTTCCTATTTTGCTATCATCACATGGAGCACAATGGCATGGCAGTGTAAAAGCTCTTCTATTGGATGAACTTGGAGATTTTAGCAAGTAAAAGGCATAGATTTTAATTGGTTCATTTTTATGTATTATGCTATGTCAGATGGACAAAAGACAGGACATAATGAAAGTTCAGATAGGTCCTCAGGGTATTTGAAATTTAACTGAGGCACACACATATTCTTTTTGTCCTCATGGCTTGCATATTTGCCTTTGATAGCAAATTTCATTGGAAACTCATGAAATCCTTTGTATGAGTAGAAACATGCACACTTTACAGGTCCTCCCAGATGAGAAGAAGGTATTAAAACACACATGTTGCTCCAATCTGACCTGTGTTGCGCAAAATAGCAAATGGGATGGAAGAAAGCACCCAGAGATACACTGTAAGAGGAAGGACAAAGGGGGAAATCTTCCCATTAGAGACCATTGCTGATGAAGAGTTTTTTTCTGGCCTGTGAGATAAGGCAGCGTTTGTTAGTGGATTTTGCCACCAGGCTCTCGCTGCTACCCATCTCCTGAAATGTCATCCGTCTAAGGGCCTGGATATGCAAGTGTACATTAAGGAACGCAGCGCGCTACTCCTAGCTGCAGCAACAAGGTCACGGTGTGCCTGAAGGGCACTTAGGTTTATATATGAGGGTTACTTAGGCTCTATAGGTACAGCAAAAATCTTTCTTTTTATAAGGAAGTCAAGGTGCATCTTGTAGATCTTGTAAGCTTCCTTTCTGTCCAACAAGCTCCCAAGCATTAAAAATTATACATACCACTACCACTCTTAGCTGGTTTCCTTTTGATTTTTCAGGTTCTGCTTTTGTGTTTTGTTTTCTTTTTGCCATGGGTGTTCGTCCATTTTCCAGTAGCTCAATTCCAAGTTTCAGGCAGCTGCTGTAGTTGTTATCAAGGAGAGGTTCAGTTCGTTACGCACCAAAGGTCTAATTAGTCTTTTAACTGTTAGAGCTCACCTAGTTAGTGAAAAAGATTGAAATGATTCCCTCTCCTCTTGCCATTTAAAATAATTCCATTTGGAGTGCTGGCTTAAAAGGGAATTTCTGTCTTCCTGAATTTAAATGACCTATTACTTACTAATTCCCTTGAGTTAGAATCATAGAATGACAGAATGATAGAATCATTTATGTTGGAAAAGACCTTTAAGATCATCAAGTTCAACCGTTAACTAGCACTGCCAAGTCCACCACTAAACCATGTCCCCAAGTGCCGCTGTTGAAAACATATATAGCATATTCTATATTCTTTACTTACTGGGAGATGTGGTTTCTTGGCTAAGACCATTCTAGATGGAGAAAAGGGACATTTTAACTTGAATTTCATGTCATTTCTAACTTTGGAGTTGTGTTACATACTAAGTGGTTTGACTCCTCTGGTTATTTAAGCATTTAATATTCTCAGTTGCTGTACTCAAAAGAAGCTGATAGAAACTGAGATTGTGATTTGTCTGTCAGAATGCATTTCCTTTGTAGAAGCCCTGTAGATAAAAATTAGTGGTTTGCCTTGGGTGTTTCATCAAGTGTGGTCAATTTAAGAGGCAAAATCAGAATGGATCCCATAATTCTTATAGCACATTAATAAATTAAATGAACTAATATGATTTTTGTCTGTTTATTTGAAGAATTGTCTGTGTTAAGAAGTGAAGTTGTTTGGTTTTTTTTTATAGCCAACACAGAAAATCTGAACTCACTTCTACAACAAGTTTGAAGGTCATTGTAGCAATCAGTGAATGAACTTAAATTACAATAGGAATGGATGGAGATCTCTTACATTGAAGGAATTCTGCTAAAATAATGACATTGATATGATTTTTTTTCAGTGTAAGTTAGCATAGTATGTCATGATACTGTGTTTCACATAGAGAAGGATCTGTGAAACATTAAGGTTAACAAAAGATTGACTGAATTACTAATATGCAGTAGTACTTACTGCTGATTATATAAGCTGTATAGAAAGAAGGATGAAGACTGAGATGTGTTAGACTTGCAATATTCTTTGAATCATCCTCACAGAGCTATCACCTCCAATCTACTCACGTGTTGCTTCTCATGTTTAGTGTATGGACAGGAAACCCCCAAACCTTGTATGTTCTACACTGGTCATTGCTTAACACTTGTCTTTTCATTCCCATTACATACCCAGGCAAACAGACTTTAAATACCATTTTTGAGTTTATACTTGGAATACTTGTTAATTTTGGTTTATGTATTTGTTTGCTTTAAACAAATTACTTCAACTGAAATTTTGAGTAGTCAGTGCCTCTAGAATTCATGTGATGAGCGTAATGCAATTTAATCTCAGTAAATTCTCTTTTCTTTGATAGAACTTACCATAATTGTACAGTGGCCTTATATCAAATTGAGATTTGGGAATAGAAATGAAGTTTTGTGATATACCAATAGGCTTAGTCAAAAGCCTACTAAATTTTTTCATCAACTGTAATGGGCTCAGGCCAGGTGGTAAGGATAATTAAACACTTTTGCAATAATAACTAAAAGATATATCAACAAGAAAGTTGCATGTAGGGTTTTTTTTTTTAAAACATAGATGAAACATACGTTGTTCAGCAATAATGTTAGGCAAACCCCCGCTCTCAGAAATGGAACAGCATCTCCCATCTCCCTGGTGGGGTGGGGCATTTCAGTCCTGCAGCTCAGGAAATTGCTCTTTCCCATACACAAAAAGACTGAGGATCCAATACTGTTCTCTTACCTACATGCTACCCATTACAATTAAGGAAAGCAATTTGTATCTATAAAAAGTCTCATTAAATCAAACAGCATTCATTTCAGTACGTAATAGTCTCATAAGAATCAATAGGATTGAGAGCTGTAATCTCCGTCTCCAAAGTGAATTTTGTGTGCTGGTGCCTTCCCTGTCTTGGAAGGTCTCTGTACCTTTCCACTCAACCGTGTAATATAGAAAGGATCCTCTTGAAAGCCTTGGTTGCTATATGCTGAACTGCTTTGATTTTCCTTCTTTTCTGAAGTATTGTGATATACTGTGTACCACTGTCCTTGGGATGCCTATTAATATCTATTATAATGGACATACTATTCCATTTCTTTTTCATGTCAGTGTAAAGCTTTGCATCCTCTAAGAAAAATAATTACTGTGCATTTCCTTTAATGTTTTTCACTTACAAAAAAAGAAACCCTTGGTAAATGGCATAGCTTCTGATGTAATTATTCAGCAATGTAGTTTAAATCTCCGACTCTTCCATTTTCTGTATCTTTTCCCAGTCTGATTAACATACACAATGAAAGCATTTATCAGTGTGGTTGAAAGAACAAAGTGCAGCTCTATGCTACCAAATCTAATGAAAGACATCTTGCTGTCTATGGAGGTTGGTTTGAATTTTCCATTCTGTCTTGTTATCATTGAGAGAAACCTCTCTGACTGATTATGACAGTTGAAAATGTAGCAGCAGATAGTCTGAAGGAAAAAAAAGCCCTAAGTCATTAGAAATGCAAATTATTTTATATTACTATATAACTGCAATGAAGTACAAGCTTGCTGGAGTAAACATAACAATAACTTATTTTCACACCGTCCTGCACTGACTTACAATTTAAGGAATCATTCACAAAGTGGGAATGATGATTATCTAGCTGATGCCGGCAATGTATTAATTAATACAATCAAGCATCAGTAATGACACTTGAGGGCATCATGCAAATATTATATTTGAGTTATGTTTATAATCTGATTAGGAATTACTCAAGGGACTTCACATTATTAAGTGAGTCCTTTTTAGGCTTTTGGCAGGAACCTTTACTTTCTTTCCTTTTTCTGTGGATGATAAGTACAGGGTTTTTTTAAAAGTCACTCTGATGTATCTGACTACATCTTTCACTATGTAATCATGCTTTTTGTTATAGAAATGTTATAAACCATTTTGTCAATTACCTCTGAGAGTTAGCAATTGGTATACTTACAAGAATAAAAGGGATAGCCTTTTTTAGAAGACTTGATTTAAGTCTTGTGGATAGGAATTGTGCCTGTGACATCCCCCTCCCCCATAAACAATCTAAGTGCATCAGCCATTGTGGTGATCAAGGTCCTTTCACTTCAAAGTGTTTAAACCATCTCATCAAATATACACGAAGAATAGAAATGATGAACAGCCAGTCTCTCATTTTTCTGGTTTTTTTTTTTCCTGTTTTCCTTTCAAGTTTTGGAATCTTTGGCCATGGGGATAATTAGCCTGCTCTTGGGATGGAGTCTTTCCTCTGGCTGTCAGCTTGAATATAATTTGCAAATTGAAAGTTGATTTATGACTGAAAGAATAAATGCAGTCAAATAAGCAAATTTGCTGCCTATGACCTCTACCTTTTAAGACTTTCTTCCATGTAATGCCAGGTGTATCATATCCACATTAATCTTCTTTTGCCTGTTCCACTTCTAAAAAAGAGTTATTTTAATCATCCACCTGAGTGAAAGATCATTTATGGTCTTCAGAGAACATAAAGCAACTGGAATGACAGAAGGAATAAAAACATAGGATGGCCAAGAGAAGGAAGGAAGGAAATAGAATACCAAATCTAGAAGTAGCCTTCTGTACTGGGTTTCCCGCATAACGGTGTTGGTGATGGCTGAAAGTATTGGAAAGTTTTATGGAAATGGCATCAAGGAAGTAGTGTTGCTGATGTCTGTTCACAGCCCCTATGCATTACATAAATCTTTCTTTTCCTCTTCCTTTCTTGATATTTTTCACTTACTAGAAATTTTGAGACTTTTATAAGAGGCAAATACTGATTGTGGGAAAGGTTTTTTTTTTTCGATTTGCCTTTTTAAAAAAAAGAGTGGGGCAAGGTATATTTAAAGCACCAATGTCAAGGTGCTTAACTTTGGTGTCTGAGGCTAAGCTCTCTAAACTCCATAAACAGGCATATGATAGCAGTCTATAAAATCATTAGCAACACGCAAATGGAGACTAGTTTTTGCTGTCTTCTCCAGCAACAGTAACTGGAGGGCATCGGATGAAGCCAGGATGGGTGAGGTTCAAAACAAACAAAATGAGCAGAAGAATTAAGGGATAGCAGGCCTGTGATCTCTTTGACAAGGAACACTGTAGGTGCCGAAAGTTCAAGTCAGTCCTAGGGCAAATTAGACACATTCATTTGAAGTTTTTGCATGAAAGACTGTTTTATTAGTAAAATGAAATTACACTCTCTCTTAAAAGAAAGCCTAAGTGATTCTGGCGATTTTTACCAGTCATGATGAAATTAAAAAAAAATTATTTAGTATTTTAGGATTTCCCACTCTGACAGTTCTCAGAAAGATGGCAAGGTGTTAGCAGCTTTGCAAACAGACTTTGTCTTTTGAAGTTTGATGCAATTTTGGAAGAAGGTCCCCCTAAACTGTTGACAAATGAGATTGTAAGACTCTAAATGCAGAATAATAACTGTGAGAAATAATGGTATATGTAGTTTTTGGTAGTGCCCCACTCAGCATCCTGGTCACACTGCACAGACAAGTAGTTTCACTAGACTTTAATAGAATTACTCTTATAGGTAAGCATCTTATTTTCTGCAACACCTATTTTGTTCTCCAACCTGCCAGCGTATTTCCATCACGTAAGCATCAGATCAAACCAAATGTAGAAAGCAAGCATTGACTAGTGCCTTTCCTCTGTGTTTTTAATGTGGGAAAACTCTCTATAAAGAAGATACATTTACTCCTTAACTAGTACTAAGACATTACAGCTAGCTACATGCTCTGTTTGCCTATTGCAAGATTTTAGGTTAGTTTGGCATACAAAACTAACCTATCACTCCAGCTTCTTTAAACCTTCCAAAAGTCACTCATAAAGCAAGTAAATGTAGTTTTGCATACAATGTGTAGTGAATATGAGCTATTTTCCTCTTCATTTTCTTTCTTCTTTTTTAGTTGCTACATGTTATGTCAGATGATTCAGGTTTGGGTGGTTTCTTTTTATACAAAGATATGATTATCCTCTTAAAGTGAAAATGAAACAGTATCAAATAATTTTACAGATAAAAAGCCATCAAAGGCTTCTAAATTCTGCATATTTCTCATGTGTAGCGTTATTGGGTCAGATGAGTGCTAAGTTCTCAAAAAAATTATAGGAATAGGAATGTGGTGATCATTAGATATACAGTCATCACTACAACTGGAATGTTTTTCTAGGCTTCAAAATACCTAAGCTTTATATTTTAGGACAATCTGTTCCATTACAACATTCTTCCTTTAATTTTTTCTTGTATCTCCATTTGACTCACTAGGGGAAAAGAAGAAGAAAGAAAAAGACTTATGGGCTTGATTTTAAAAGAATAAAGATAATAATTTTTGGTGTTTCCATTACTTTATTATCTGTTAAAAAAAACCCCAAATGTAAATGTATTTCTCATAAACCTCAGCATCTCTATTCTTCAAAGTGTATTTGGGCTAGTCCCTGACATTTAACTCCATTTTACTTTTGCATCCATAGTCACTGGCACCTAAAGTTAGATCACCTACTGGCTGACATAATGTTAGCCTATTTTAGAAACAGAATATTCCTGTCAACGCTAATATTAGGTGTATGTGTAAGATTCCTGTACATGTAAACTTACTGTGTCTGCATTACTAAATTATATTGTCCTAAGCAAACCTTACTAGGGAACCGTATGAGCTGTAAGCAACAGTCTATAGTATGCATGAAGAAAGCCTTATAAGGCTTATAATAGTTAACTTCAGTGAATGCTGGCAGGGCTACTAAACAGTTTCTTCAGATTTTTTAAAAACAAAATGTAACTTCTTAATAAATTTTGTTCTGAGCCCACCATGGGGTAATGCAGTTGGATTTCCTTCAGAAAAACAAGAATTTGTACATTCCCTAATTATGATTCACTACCCTTTCTTTCTACAACAGAATACGGCTCGAGTGTGATAATGCTCTGACTTAAAACCACTAATACTTTTCACTTGGAACATACATTTTAAGTGAAAAATGTTAACCAAACCCACAGTCAGATAAAGCAGACTTGACTAAATAATGTATCACAGTGGTCAAAAGCCATCCTTGTTAAAACACACATTATTGAAAAGAAGCTCCAGCTGATAAAGTGGAATCAGTGGAAATATGTCAATGGCCAAAGGGTAAAACAATTTTAAAAAGCATTTTAGAATATAGTTGGAATCAAAAGAAACCTTTATTGGATTCTTTGCTTGATACAGATGGTGAAATCCTGAATAGTGATGCAAAAGAGGCAAGAAATGTCAACAACAGTTTCCGTCCTATATTTAGAACAAAGCAAGGGCACACATGCGGAAGGCAGATACTGAAGGAATAGAATATTCACCATTTAGGACAAAAAAAAAAAAAAAGTTGGTAACACTTACTGAAACTAGGATTTTTCCTAAATTATGGATTCAGAAAATTTATGTCACAGACTTTAAAGACATTAGATGAACAACAGTGTCATTTTTTCACAGATCTGAGAAAACTGGGGAAAATCTTGGTTTTTGAAGGGCCGGAAACTCTAAGGTGGTTAGCCACAGGTCAAGCAGAGGCATAATAAATGTAATAGTTAAATAGAGACTATAAACAAACAATTTAAGATTAAAAATCTTAAAGATATGTCCATCAACATGGCTTCATGAGAAGTATTTTTTGGTAAACAAATCTGTTATCCATTTCATGGAAATACAGGTTTGATTGATAAAAACATCTATGTTGAGTAGTAAATTTTTTTTAACAGAATTTAATGTCACAGGACCTACTAATGTGAGACACGTGGGTCAACTGCATTATGTAGACTTAGCAAGGGTGCATGTTAGTTTGTCTCACTGACCATTTTAAAAATGTAGTTATCAATGGAGACTTATTGATGAGCAAGGTTTCTATTAACAGAGACCCTCAGGAATTTCTTCCATTAATAGTATTTGACATTTTGTCAATGCTCTAAATGCTAAAATCTTTGTGAATAAAATTTGCTGATGCAAAAAAGACTGATGATTCAGAAGATAATGAGGGCATGTTACAGTTGTTAAATGATTTGAACAACAATTTTGTCAGAATCCAGAAAAATGCATTATAAATCCACCAAAGACAAAAAAATACAGACAGGATCGGGAAGGGGATTCAGGTAATATTGCAGCACGGAATACTTCTGTGAGGTAGAAATAGAACTAAAATGTAATGAAGGCACCAGCGTGAACATAAGGTGTCTGTGGAGTTTTGTGGATTGAAAGGTTAATATAATCTTTTGATATCCAAAAAGAATGGGCTCATTGAAGTGCTTTTTCCTATTGTAAAACCACTACAAATCTGTAATGTTAATTCTTGTTTTAACAATCCCCAAAGGACTTTCAGATAGCAGAAAAAGATGTCACAGAAGTGAAATAGACTTTCAATGTGAAGTTCTGACTTATAACCAATACACAGTACAGATTCAGTACAATCGTGGTTTTCTGACCGTGTTTGGTATGCTGACAGGATCAAACCCACAAGCACAACAGATTTTCCACTTGAAACAAGAAAAGATGGATTAGGAGATCTAGGCTTGGACCCCTTTGATTTTTCCTTTACTTACAACCTGTAAATTCTAAGGTTATTGCAAAAATTTTTATGGAGGAAAATTACAGTACCAATAATCATCAGTATTTCCAGTTGATGTACTGGTCATGTCTGCAGTACTTAGTCTAGAATTGTGTGAGAAGGAAAGATTACTCTTTCTGTCATAGATGCCTGTGCTGGTTTTGGCTGGGATAAAGTTAATTTTCTTCATAGTAGCTAGTAAGTGGCTATGTTTGGATTTGTGCTGAAAACAGTGTTGGTAATACAGGGATGGTTTAGTTATTGCTGAGCAGTGCTTACACAGAGCACTGGGGGAGTGCACCTGGGGGGAGTCAACGAGCAGTTGTGTGGGATGTTGCAGTTAGTTGCTGGTGGGATGGGGGAGAAAATCAGAAGAGTAAAAGTGAGAAAACTCGTGGGTGTAATAGGTAAAGCAAAAGCCACGCACACAAGCAAAGCAAAACAAGGAATTCATTCACTACTTCCCATTGGCAGGCAGGTGTTCAGCCACCTCCAGGAAAGCAGGGCTCCATCACGTGTAGCGGTTCCTTGGGAAGACAAACGCCATCACTCCGAATGGCCCCCCCTTCCTTCTTCTTCCCTCAGCTTTACATGTCATATGGCATGGGATATCCCTTTGGTCATTTGGGGTCGTGTGTCCCAGCCATGTGCCCTCCCAACTCCTTGTGCACCCCCAGCCTACTTGCTGGTGGGGTGGGTGAAAAGCAGAAAAGGCCTTGACTCTGTGTAAGCCCTGCTCAGCAGTAACTGAAACATCCCTGTGTTATCAACGTTGTTTTCAGCACAAATCCAAAACACAGCCCCATACTAGCTTCTATGAAGAAAACTAACTCTATCCCAGCCAAACACAGCACAACCCTTAGGCCATACATGTTTTGTGGCCACAGATCAATCAGAGCAGCTCTTTGAGCCTACAGACTCCTTTGGATAAAACAGATAGGACTGTTTTGTAGAGAGTTGCAGATAAACTTGTTGTAACAGGAGCTGAGCACTTCCTATTGTAGTAAATCCAGTTATTTACTTAGCAATCTAAATTTCTGTTTAGATATCTGATTTTGGGAATGCAAATCATTAAAGTTTTGGCTTCAGCATATTGGGTATGAAATGGTACTTTCAGGTTCTTTTTAAAAAGTCTATAAATATGAGGGTCTAAGGATGGTGACAGTGTGGGTAGGAGTCAAAAGATAATGCAGTTTGGATTACATACATACTCCTCTCTCTATTCTTAATGGCTGGTGGAATGAATATAGAATCATAGAATCATAGAATCATTAAGGTTGGAAAAGACCTCTAAGATCATCAAGTCCAACCGTTAACCCAACACCACCATGCC
>NW_009207529.1:0-24709 GCF_000690835.1 Fulmarus glacialis
CCAACCTCAATGATTCTATGATTCTATGTCCCAGCTACAGCTCCATGCTGTCATGTCCCTGTAGCTCCATGACCTGGTGTCTCATGCTTGGCTGCTTGGCCAAAGATGAGGGCAGCCTGCGGTACCTGGTGTGGTATTCCTGGAGAGGCACCATTTCAAATATCTCACTTAATAGTGCACAGTTGTAACCCTGGCATTGCAAGGAAGTCAAGGGAAGGACAACATTAAAAACAAACTACAGACAAGGAGGGGAGCCCCAAAAAGGGGGACAAGGAGGAAAGTTTGCTTTGAACAGTAATGTGCAAAATATCTTAATGCACAGATTGGGGAACTTAAAGAAAAAACTTGAATGGCATTCATTTGTTAAAAAAAAAAAAAAAAAGGAAAATGAGGGATAAGAGCCATTTAAAAACAGAGTCCAACTTTAGCCAAATGCTTCTGGCTAAAGAATGAACCGAACATTCACCAAAGTCTCTTCAGATCCAGTGGAGGAGCCTAATCTCCCCCACATCAGCTGCCAGGTGTTCAGTATTTTTAAGCCATCCCAGCAGTTATTTATACATACAGCCAGAGACTTGGATGCTTCCTTACAGACCTCTGTAGTTGGAAATCTCAGTCAGGAAAACAACATCCCACTGAAATTCTGCAGGGCTAAAAGAATATTCCTCAAAATCAGTGCTTTTTGCTCAGCAATGGGGGATGCATGAAGGAAGAATAAACTGCATTTTAAATAATCCTGTAATAATGATGGTTTTAGTGAGCAATTGCAGGATAATGAAAAATGAAGAGGCATCATGTCTGTAAGGTAAAAAGAGAATCCATGATTTGACAAAATGTCAGCGCTTTCATGGGTATAACTCAGACGGCAGCAGCCAGCAATGCAGACAAGACGGACGCGTGACTAATGACATGGCACACAGGCTCGGTCGAAGCCTGGGAAGGGGCTATTGTATTTAAGAGAATAAACTGACGCTCGTTATCTCAGGAAACAACAAACCAGCAATGCAACTTCAAGAGTCAAATGATGAAAGCAGAGATTAATCCGCCATAAAAACATAATTACCTCGTTAAAAATCACTCTCGCAGTCTGTGAAGCAAAGGATTTACAATATTTTTCTTCTGGGTTTTGTCCAAATCATCTAAAAATAGAACTGAACGCCCCACCATGATTTGCTGAAAACCCTGCCCATTTCATTTAACAAAGAACAACATAAACGAGGAGTCTGAAATAAATTTCTCTGTTATTGATTAAACAATCCTTGCAAGACTACTGCTCTTGTAAAGCCCTAACTCAAGAGTTAGGCTCTAAAGTAACAAACATTACGGAAAGGTAATAGGCTTTAAACATTTTAACTGCCCATCCTATTAAACAGTCGAGCTCCCAGCTTGAGGACTGAGAGCACTCCTGCTCAATGCTGGGGCAGAGAGGGATGTGCCAGGAGGTGACAGGTGGAGAGGGGACATTCCCCATCCGAGCACGCACGGCAACGATGCTCCGCACGGGTGGGTTTGTGAAAGCAGCCCCTGAACAGCACCTGGACAATGCTCTGCAACACACTCGGGGTCTGGAGATCAATCCTGCTGCAAAACAGCTGTTTGCCAGTGGCTGCTGCTAACCCCCCTCCACACACTTCTCACTAGCACCTACCTGAGTGTTCAGGTGCAGCACTGGGAGCCTTTTAGCAGCTCCTGCAGGCTTTGTATCTGGCTCTTTGTCTTGAGCAGTTAGCCTCTGAGCTTAAACCTCAGGGAGCTGGACTCCTTTCAGTTCCCACCGGTTTACAGGATTACTCCCTACAGATACACTGTAGGAAAACTCGTAGAGCATCACCACTTCAGGGCAGGCAGCAGTACTTGAATTCCTTAGCCCCTGCCCCATCATCTCCATCTGCTGAAAAAGTTTGCCCCCGTGGCTACCCCAGTCTCACAGTCCAGGTAGGTCAGCACCGCAGAGCAGCACCTGGAGAGACTGCAGGCCGGCAGCTCACAACACAAGCATTGCTTCTGCTTGCAGAGGAGCTGCCACTACGTTTCTGCGCAGCACTCCGCTCCCCTTGCAGCCTCGCAAAGATGCATACAGCAATCCACTGCAGGCAGCCATCTCTCTTGTCTCGACATGATCAAAACCACTACAAGCTCTTTTACACATCGCATGACCACTGGGTGACCATCGCAGACTGCATCCCTGATCTGGACTGCTTATACCTACTAGGGGGGACACCCCCGTGTACACCAGTTCTAAGGAGGTCAGTCACTGGCATTAGCAAAGTTCATCTCTTCTCAGCCCCACTCCTGTGCTTGATGTGCTCTCAAGTGCAGAGACATGAGCATGAAGTAACTAAGCATCTCTGAAAGCTACCGGATAAGATTCTCTTGAAGCATTATGCAAAACATAAGAGCTCTCATTTGCCTCCATGCAGCATCCTGCTGCCCCCACCTCGCTCGAAGTGCAGTATAGCTCCATCAGACTTGCGAGTTCCCCACAGACAAATGCAACAGAAGCAATGCATGAAAATAGAGTATTTGGAGCACAATTTGTGGCTCTGTTGCTCAATGCAACAGATTCATTCTCTTTTCTTCTTTACTCAGCCTGTGTGGCATTGAGCTCCATGCAACAGAGACTGGGTAAAGAAGAAAGGAGAATGAATCTCTTAACACAGATTGTAGAAGTAATCCAAAGACGTGGCAAAAAACAGGGCTAGCGTCAGGGTCTAACTGCCAGGTCCCGTTCCTTGCAGAGCAGCCAGCTTCACAGACCTGCCTGAATGCAAACCTCAAGCGTGAGGCACCACACATTGTTACTGATGAGCTTCATCTCCTCACCTAGTTTCACTGAGGCACAGGTTTAACTGTTAAATTACCCACCTTCCACAACTGTAACTTACCTACCTCTCTGGCAGCTTGAACAAAAATGGCAACTTTCTACTTGGGCAACTGCCAGCATGGCCAGAGTCTCTGGCAGGAACGCTGCCTAGCAAACGCGGGATGAAGAAGATAGCTATGCTATGCAGTCTTTACCTTCTGTAAAGGAGCAAGTCTAACCTGCAACAATAATAAAATCTTGCACATTTCAAAGGCATTCATGAGCCTGATATATGGATTTAAAAATTATGTTGCTTCTTAAAAAAATCACGACAAAGGGTTTAACAAGGTCCCAAGTGTCTCTGGATGCACGGTGCAATTCCACTCCACTTGAGGAGCCTGCCGTTGGGGGTACATGCTTGACATTACCTGAAGCTCTGACATCTTGAATTAAAGCTTTCTTCTAGAGACACAGTCTCAACAAAAAGCCTTCAGATCTTCCTACTTTCACAGAAAGCTGGACTCTTCAGAAGAGCCCTACGGGGAGCTAAGGCTCCTTAAGATTGTTAAGCAAATTTCAACACACAAAGCCAGAATGAGATAAAGGCAATGAAGCAGACACACATTTTTGCAGGTCTGTAAACAGTTGTATTAGTGCTATGGATCATCAATTCTCCAGTTCCAGGGCTCATCACCACCTATACTCTCTATGCTCCTCTGGTTTTAGAACTGAGCAATTACAGGAGATCATTTACAGTGCATCTAATATCAGTTCCTCCACCAAACAGATTTATGAGCAGCCAAGTGCTCTTCTGGGATAACAAGAAAGGGAGATCCCCAAATTAGTCAGCACAGTAATTGCACCCAACTACTACATTTAGAAATGGCTGAACAAATTTGAGAGAAGCCAAGCTTATGCATCACAAGGGCCTTCATTGTGGAAAAAATGAAAAACAAATCACCTTTGATTTGCCAGTTTGCTTTGACCTTTCATCACTATTACTAATTACTGGCTTTCTGTATTCAAGTATGTACAAGACAATAAACTCAACAAATTTGTATGAAAGATGCTCCAGCAATTTAGCACCTTCAGAGGAGACTCGGAATCCATGTGTTGTAGTTCCTGCATTTCTTACATCGGCAAATCTAACAGCAGTTGCATCCAAGGAGAAAGTGCAGGACTTGGCTCTCAAGCGCACAACTTGCACGTCAACAAGGCTCCAGATGGGTAACTTCAACAGCTATGGAAACGATGGATGGGACACATGATTTGGGAGGTCACAGACTACCCCACTGATCACAACCATCACTTACACCTACCAACAAGTGTCCAAAGTTACAATTACCCAACTTACAACACCAGATCCCTCTGGATTTTTAAGGGGAGAGAACCATACAAAGGAACAGGGCCAAGGCACAATCATCTGCATGCAACAAGGAAAACCAGCACTTCTTTACATGGGCTCGTTTACTGCTAAAAATCAATGTGATAAAGGATGTTTAGGGTCAGATTCTGCTCTCGCTGCCACTCAGGTAACCCCAAGAAGCTGAAATGGGAACTGAGGAAGAAGATCACTGACAAGCAGAGCACTGAAGACATGACTGTTCCTTAAGCTCTATTACCATCTACCTGCTGCAGGATCGTGCCCTAACGGAGAACTGGAGGAAGAGACCGAGCCCTCCTCAGCTGCTTCAGCTCCAAACCAGCTAAATTAGTTCAAATCACCTTCAGTGGCAGTTTGAGCCAAGCACGCTGATCTCACCTGAAGCAGAGAAGAGCCTTCCCAGAACCCACCCCACCAGATGACACACAGCAATGAACACCCCTGGGGCACCAAGTCCATGTGTCACTTCAGCTACTTCTGCAAGCCTGGACCCAGCAGCCCAGCCTCCGTCATCCGAACACACCTGCACTACTCAGTTCATCGTAACTAACCCCTTACAAGAGGATTTCTCATCCCCTCCAAAGCAGTAAGTCTTCCTGATTTTATTTGCCTTGCATGAGTCCATGAGCATGTTCCCTCTGCTTCAGAGGAGCACCAGCACGCCCATTACCACATACCCATTTTCTTATTTGCAGTGTTTTCGCCTCAATTATACACTCACCTCATCTGAGATGAGAAAACAGATCATTCCTGCAGATGCTTTGTCAACTCATCTTTCCTGAAATGTCAAATGGATAGATTCAATGAACCCAATAAATGCTTCTTATCTGAATCATCATGCTAGAGCCATTGATAATCGGTCAGTGAGTAGAGAAATCCAACAGCTAATGCATTTAGCAGAATGGAATATTATGCAATGCTCTGCACAATCCCAATCTATGGCATTTGGCCCAGTCAGCTCAACTTTATAGGCTTAAATAAAAACATGTTTTAAAAACAAAGTGCAGATACAAGTTTCCTTTGCCTAGTTGCCACAAGCAAAATTTTAAGCTTGCTCTTTCCTTTTTAAGAGTTCGCATAAAAACACACACATGCTTTGTTTTCTCAGGGTACTTTTACATGAATACTAGTGCTCTATTTCACAACTAAAGAATGAAAAAGTGAGAAGACGTCCCCAAAACCATAGAGCCTGTTGGGGTAGCCGGGAGTTCTGGCTCCCAAAGCCAAGCCCCAGGGAACAGAGCAGCCCTTTGCTAGTCATTGGGTTAATAAACAACAGAAGGGCTGGAAGGGGGAATAGAGACTGGTTTGAACCAAGTTCTCTAAAAGCCAAGTCTGGCATCTCTCATGCAGTCTCTAAGGAAGAGCTCAAGGCAAAAGAAAGATCATGTTTAATAAAGGGTAAGAATAGCAAATGCTCCTTAAATGTTAAGTAGCAGAAAAGCTAGGCAAGCTAAATAATGTGTGCTTATAAAGAGAAGCGTGAACTTGGAAAAGGAGGAGGAAGGCCCTCTGTTTCTCCCATTTACACTTCATATGTCGGAGCCCATTTCCAAAAGACACGAGAAGGTGGAGAAGTACCTTCTACCAAACAACGAGGGTGGCAGCCGGGCAGCCTCTCTGCAGCTGTGACTGCTCCCCTGGCAAGAACAAGCAGCAAACGAACACCCCATGGGCCTGGCTACCCCAAAGCACCAGGCAGTAATGAGGAGGGGGGGATCGATGTGGGATAATGGACAAAGCATTGGGCAAGGGCTAAGACAACACGGATTTTACCCCCACCTCTGCCTCAGGCTCGCTGGGTGGCCAGAGACACTTTGCCTTTCCCCCCAGCCTCATTACCCTGTCCTCATAAGACAAAATAACAACCAGCAGCTTGGAATAACATATTTTGATTGTGAAGTGTGTTTATGAACATTTTTCCCCTTTTCTTGCCTGCAAGCAAACCAAGAGGTACTGGAACAGACAGAAGAAATAAGATTTCACTCCCTCTGCGGCCAAGAATCTCGCTGAAGCCTCATTTGGATTGCTGCTTGCTGTAAGCTAAACTGAAAGGAGATGATGTATTTCAGAGACAATAACTTAATATTAAACATCGTACCTTTGTAACACTCATCATATTGCATTTCAGAAGGCTTACGCCAGAAGTCTCATTACCAAAACCATTAAAACAAGCACACAGCTGGTGGAGAGCATTTACTGTGCAGAAGAGTCAAATTCTTCTCAATTTATAGTAGTAAAATTGATTACTGATTCTAACATCTGTTGCAAATTTTACATTTAAATTTTCCTTAAAACGTCACTCAGCTCAGAAACATCAGACTAGGCTCTACAAACCAGCTCCCCTCCCCCAGTAACCACAAATAATCGCCATGCAAATCAAATGCGCTCTTTTCATAAAAGCAATTGTTACTGTCATATATTATATAATAAGCACTAAAACAAGCTTAAGATGTAAACTCAATGTATTTACACTATGTTTGTAATCACATAGAAGCCAAGGGTAACTTTGAAGAAAGTATCACATTGGAAAAAAAGAAAAAAAAAGACTAAAGTAAACAGCACCAGATGCAAGCCTGAAAATGTTTAAATATGCAAGCTGGTGTCTTCATCATCCAGAAATGTAACAGGAACTACCTGTAAGCAGCGAGCAAATCCAGAACTGGAAGATGGTAATAGGAGACGTTTTTGTATTTCATATGCCTTTCTCTGGACAAACCATCTCTAGCACCTTCCAGCAAGGAGTACATAGCCACAGGCACCAAATCCATGCACTGTCAAATCTGTGATATCCCAGGACAAGCAGAGCTAAGAATTTTCCATTTTGGTCCTTTTTTAATAGGAAAAGAAAGAAAAAAAAAAAAAGAAAAAAGAGACATTTGCTACTCCTTGCCCACAGAGCCATGACCCTGTTTCTCTATGAAATCTTAATTCCCTTGAAGTAGAAAAAAAATTGAGGGCAAGGTTTTACCCACGATCTAAAGCAAGAGCTGCATATGATGTCTAAAGACACAAGTCTAACTGAACTCCAGAAAGTGCCAATAAGCTGTTTCTTTTGCTTTTTGTGACCCTCCTGGAAGGACAGGAAGGATAAGGTTCTGCTTCATCATCAGTTCCTGCAGTGCCATAACATCTATTAACCTAAAGGGTTTTTTCCCCTTTTGCTTTGTGCATGGCTCCAATCTGTTTAAGAGGACATTGGCACCTGTCCCCTGAAAGTTAAAGCAGTTCAGCAATGCCTACTTGGTGTCTGGCAGCACAGCAAGTACTGTAAGGTACAGTGTATCAAGCAGATTGGACAGGATTTATCATGATTGAGTCAAGAAGATACAGACAGAAGAGGTGACACCACGTCAAGGTTGGAAGAGTGCTCCTCGGAGCACACCAGCAACACCAGAGACCTCTTCCCCAATGCTCATCAAGCACGCGAACGTCCATGGAGCAGCCGCCTCTTGCTTCAAGACTTGTCTTACTCTCAACAGGTGGAAAAAAGCACGCTCAGAGATGTTGCAATGTAGCGTTGAACCACAAACAGAGCATGTTCTGCTGATATGTCCATCACCATCTTTTCTCCAGTTATTTTCAAAGAGCTTGGGTAGAAATCTGTAAGGACTTTGTCATACTAGGTCACTGCATCCCCACTTCATTTATCAGCAACTCAGTGGAGGATTCCCATTTGTCTTAGTCAACATCCCTATCACTTGGGAAAACACTTGGTGATTTATGGATGACAACAACAACAAGACCAACAGTTTTCAAAATTTCTCAGCCTACAGAATCTGGTCTAGTAACACTGCAGAAAACAGAGCACAAAGTCAAAACTCAAATGGATCACGACTGCTGGTGGATGAGAGCTCAAAGAACATTGGTTCCTTATTTTCTTGTTCAGACAGCACATGTTTGGTTAATGGCATTTTTGGAAAAAAGCGTCAACTTAATCATAAAACTTCAAGGGATGGAAAAATCTACCTCTTCGCTCCTGAGCTTCTGGACCCTCATTATTAATTTGTACCTCATTTCTCATTTGGATATAGCATTGTGAAGAAGCAATGGCTGGAAGAAATGCCTTTCAACCACTGGAACAGAGATTTCTCATCCTTACAATCAGAATAAGGATTCACATCCTTAGTGTTTCCTCCAAGCGCTTGTCTATCAAGTCAAGTCACCTCTCAATCGTTCTGATGAACTAAGGCTGTCAGAGGACGAGACTACAAGACTTCTCAAACGTGACGTTTGGAAAGGGCACATTCTAAATTGCACATGTTAACGTCTTTCTTTTTCCTCTCAATTTAATTTGGAGGGCGGAAGACACATGACAAGAACAAATGGAGCCTTCTGGGACTCTATCTGCTGTTTAACAAACTTCTCTCTCAAGAAACATTTCTCAGCATAGAAAATTTAACATGAAGACCATCTCAATGAGAATCACTCTACAAAGGACAAAACTTGCTCCAATAGCAGTAGACAAAGAGGGTTTTTTTTGCTGTTTGTTGCAGAAAGAAATAACACAAAAGATTGTTTTTCTTTTTTTTCCGAACTTCCTTTGAAAATGTTGTAGCAACTAGTCACCAACATGCTGTATGATGCTGTCAAATCATACTGGGAACAATTCATTATTAAATTCACTCCTTTATAAAGGGCTCAAGAACTTTCTGCAGAACTTCAGTTAAAATCATTATCAGTATAACTACCTCTCACGAGGGCAACTAATTTGAAACTCACCTCTCTGCTCAGGCCCTTCCATTTCTATTTTAACAAGAATCAGCCTGCTTTTTGGTGGCAGGAAAGAGAACATCCAAGAAGGACATTCTCACTCCTTTCTCATCCAGGACCATGTCCTCTCCTCTTCCTTTCTCCCACTCGTCTATGTGGATTATCAGCATTTTGCAGCAGCACCTGTCTCTAGCCACCCATCCCTGCAGCACTGAGCACAGAGCCTCGGGACAGCCAGCAGACACACAAGCAAGCGGGGTAACAGTGCCGGAACAGCACTTGCCAAAAAACACAACAGCAAGCACAGCAAGGTACAGCTTGTGTTTTTAAAAACTCCCTTCGCCCATTTTTGTTTATTTTTCAAATGTGCAGAGATCAAACCTGTCCATGATTCTTATCAGCAGTGACTCATATCAGCTGCAATGCCAGCTTGTTTCGGTCTCAGGAGAATTGAATAAGCCTGGATGGTTTGTCAGGCAGTGTGAAAATATGGGCCTTGTATTTTGTTTCCAGATATATTAGCATCACTTTCCCAACACAATGCATCAGCACTTCCTCACCTGTTCTGAAATAGGAGCTGTATTTCTCAAGAATCAGCAGATGCATTAGCTTTCACCACCTTTCATTCATCAGTCCTACACAACAGTGCTTAACATCACACATGAACACCAAGCAATGCGCTCAGAAGGAAAACAGAAAGGTGCTTCTGCCCAGAAGCACTCCAAGATAGTTTTTGGGTACCACAACCATGTATAACATTAAGAGAAAAACCTAACAAGCAGCAGCTTCCCCAAGACTTCTTGCTGTCCCCCGCGTCTGATGATGCAATACGCAGCTGAGCGGGGGCTGGCAGGACCGTGCA
Organism: Fulmarus glacialis; assembly: GCF_000690835.1. Taxonomy (NCBI): domain Eukaryota; kingdom Metazoa; phylum Chordata; class Aves; order Procellariiformes; family Procellariidae; genus Fulmarus; species Fulmarus glacialis. The sequence goes on from NW_009207529.1 coordinate 9,763, forward strand.
TTACCAACTGGAGCAACGATTAATTGGCTCTCATGTTTGATCAGTGTTTCAAGGGCCCTTCAAAGTGCAGTTGCTTTGAGGAGAAAATGAACCTGCTAGCTGACCTTCTTTCTCCTCTCCTCTCCGCCTTGACCAGAGTATTTTTAGCTGTATGGACAGACTTGCCAATACTTTCACCTTCAATTCTTTGCAAGGAAATTTCTGACAACACACAGCAATGAACGAACCATGTCTATCCAGGGTCAAGAGAGGCAGAAGGAAAGAAATGATGGGCAAAAGCAAGTTCCCAAAAGACTTTCTCAGTATTTTTGCCTTCAATATTTCAGCTCCCCTTCTTTCTGCAGCCTCCTCTACTCACACAGGAAACTTAGTAAGTTTGTACCTGATTTCAGTAAGCTCACAGTTTGGCCTGAGATTTTGCTTAACAAGAACAGCCACACACTTGCACACAAACAGCTTGATCAAGCTACTCACATGCCTTTGCAGAAGAAAGTGTCACTCAATTACACTGAGCCTCCCAGATCTACTAACGTAAGTACATTTGGCAGAAAATGGTCCAACATTGTCATCTCAGAAGGCAGAAAAACTCATTATTCAAATGAAACAGTCTCTCTTGTCTGTTCATCTCAGCAGGTAACCTGTCAACTTCTGCCAAATTGGTAAACAATAGTACTTGCTTCCATCAGAGCAGAGTATCATTAAATAAGAGAGGGAAGATATACTCATGAAGCACTATTCTTATTAATTCATGTGATGCTGGGACCACGAGTGCTTCATTAATTTCTACAAAAACTGTTACACAGTAGACTAAGTTCTGAGCTGACAGCAGCAGACATGATCCCGTGGGCCTTCAGGTCACTGTTCAGCTGCCTCAGACAGACACAAACTACTACAAACCACTGACAGTATAAAGGGTCGCCCTTGCTATTATGCTCAGATCTACTGTTTTGGGTAAATCTTCCAGAAATAAGCAGATTTTTATGTAGCAGGAGGGCAACTAGAGCTAGTAAACTGCAGCACACACATTTTAACGTCCTTTACGTACTGCAATTTCAAGAGAACCTTTGAGAACCAGTGTTAAGTACCACATGGGGATTTATGACTCTTCCTAGGCTTCCCTGAATTTCCAGTTTTCCTTCAGCAACCTGCTTGCAGTGTAAATGCTTCATTAGGAAATCTTCCATTATTTTATAATCTCTTCATCTTTCATAGCATCTTACATTCACAGCAGAGTTTACTGTCCCATTTGATGCACATTCTGCTCTCCTTTTGTCATTAAACTTCTCCCCGCATGGAAAACGGATCAAACTTGCTGGACTTCATACACCTTAATGTACAAAACATGTAAATATGCTCCCAGCACATCCAGAACCCACTCCACAGTCCATCTAAAGCCTCTCAAGTCTTCTACTTTTGTCCCGAGTAGGTGAAGTGCAGAAGTAAAAAAAAAAAAAAAAAAAAAATTAAAAATACGTTCTTAACTGGATACCTTTTCAGACAAGGCCTTTAAACTGTCTAGAAACCTCTGCCAGAAATCCTTGAAGAGGGGTCGATCAATTCTCTTCAGGCTCTCTTTGGTGCTGGCATCCACGCTGACATACAGCTGCGTTACTGGCTCAAGGTTCCTTGGAAATAAAAAGGAGAAGGGAATTGTTGTTTTCAGACATTTCTGCTAGCTGAATTAGTGTTTTCCTACCAAAGCACACATAAAATACAGTATCTCCGAACAAGCTGCTCTGCTGGTCCAGTAGTGACAGGAGAAACACAGTATTTACAGGGAAAACTATCGAAGTCCAGTGGTTCGTCTCTGCCATCATTTTAATAGCAAGACGTTACAATCTGCTTTCAACAAATAGTACACCCCAAAGCTAAAAACGTCACACACAGTGGCCTTGGCTGACATTTTAATTATCTTTTCCCCACTGAAAAGAGGAAACTGGAACTTATTTCACTGAGCGAACTGGAACATATTTCACTCCAGTGTAGCTGTAACACATTCAGAAAGACTTTCCAAAGCAGGCTGCCAGGGATTCACGCGAGGCACTGAAAGGCTCTTCTTCGCACCACAGCCCCCATGGTTAAAAACCATAAAGCTCAGCCCCTTCCCCAAGTGCTATTTGTCCTGGCCCATGGAAAAATAATCCCATTCAATAGAAACACAGCCATAATTCAGCCATTTTCTACTGCTGGACACATTGAACTTACCTGACCTGCAGCTGGCATCATCAGTCAAATAACTTTTTGAAGGGAAGTCAAAGCTGTTTTTAGAAAATAAAACTAAGCACAATCCCCCAACGTGTTCTCCTTCCACTTCTAAGGCTCTTATTTCATATAAACCCTGCAGTATAGTCTTTCTGGTCACATAACGCCAGTGAGCACAGCATCTGTGAGCGCAACACTGGTACCTTCTAAAAAGATTAAACCTCCTCTGCTGTGTGAAGAGCCTGGGTCGAGCCTAATCTTTCCATAAACCCCAAGGGTATAAAGGAGAAGCAGCAACGCTGCAGTCCATTAGTAAAGGGATAATGAAGGGCATTAAGAGGAACAACCTAAAACGAGCTCCCTTGTCACAGACAAAACTGATAAAGCCAGCGAGTGTAACACACATCCACCCCTCACGGCATCTTCCACTCCAGTGTCTCCGAGATGAAATGACAGCATCCTAATTGCACCGCGTAACTCTTTAGCTCTTAACAGTTTTAGGACAACATTTTGCAAGCGTTTTTTGTGAAGTCTGTTAATGAGCAGATTGATTTGGTTCTTTACAGAAGAGGAGAAGAAATTAGAAACTATTGTTTAGCTGCCAAACAGTGCCAACTAAAAATACACCAAACCCCCTGCCCTCCCCAAAGGTGACAAAGTGACAAGAACTGTCCAGAATGACACCAAGTAGAGCTCGGTGTCCAGAAAAATCCACTTAAAATGGACACTCAAACAACCTACCTAAACATATTCTCTCTGTATGTATTTAGGCAGAAGAATTAAATAGCCCAGAACAAATCTAACATTTAGGTTAAAAAAGACAGTTTTGTAAACAAGCTTGTCTGGACTGGCAGCCCAAAGCCACAATCTCCAAAAATGACCAAGTGTTCTAGGCATAAGTGGATTGAAGTATCCAGTTTCAAAGAACACAGCCAAAATACTTTTTTCTTTGCTTAATGCTGCATTTGCCTAATTAAAAGGGGCCCCACTGAAGATGGAGCGAGTGTTTTTCAAAACATGAGCTGAGAAAAATCACCTCTTCTCTGAAGATCTCAATCCTAAGGACAGGCAAGAGCCAGACGCACTGTTACACTGGAGAAAATTAAGGAATTAGAAGAGATCCCAGGGACGGATTTCTGCCCCACACTGCTCCAAAACAGAGTGGTCCACAGGGCTCTGCCATGGCTGGCACTGGAGCCAGGACAACCTCGTGCATGCCCTGCCAAATGGGAACAAGGAGAAAGGGCAGTCCTGGGTCCAGCCAGCCCCAGGGAGAAGCAGAGCACAAACTGATGTTCCCAGAACACAGCTACATTTCATAATTAACAGGAAATTTAACTGCATGCTACTAGGACGGATTTTCCAATGTTCCTCCTTAATTTTTGGTTCTAATTTCCAAGCTCGCTTAGACAGCTGAGATCACATCCAGGAGATAAAATTCACGGCATTTAGCCACACACAAACTTGGGCAGAAATCATGACCAAGTAGCATAGTACAACTCAAGAGCAATAAATTGACTTCAGGCCACCAGCCATGAGGTGGTTTCACAAGCCAGACAGGACACAGCCTAGTCAATGATACAAAGAACAGAAACATCAACATAATAAAAATGAGCATTTGCTTATATGTAATAATAAGCATCTGCTCATTATTATTACTGACGCTTATAAATGCAAACACGTATGCAAGGTTCTTGTTCACAGCCACTAATCAGAAACAAGAGGAGGAAGAGGACAAGAGCCAGGTAACTGTTCAATACAAGCTCATGTGCTATAAAACCTCCTTCACTTTATGAAAACATGTGTGTGCCTGGAGGCAGACAAAGCTGCAGTCCAAATATGAAAGGAGGAAGAGGAGAGGAGGGAGGAAGGCACAGGCAGCACCATGCTGGAGACCCAGCCAGGGGGTCTGCGGAGCCAGCGGGCCCCTCTTCTAAACCCAGCGAACACCCCAGGCCACACTCCCCATTTACTGGATGCCAGAGGTCATGCTGCCTATTTTAGGACTAACTTTCAGACTATAGCTCCCCTCTGCTGACAATGGAAAAGCGAGCTTGGTGCATACTTCAAGTCCCATATTAAGCAAATCATTTGCTTTGATGAGCCAAAGATCAGCTGCAATTTTTAAGACAGCAAGACTAGCATTTTATCACTTTCTTTTTTGTTTCTTTTTAAAAACATTCAGCAGATCCTAAGAAATGCAGCTTCAAAATATAGTATGTGCTCTCTTTTTAAAATGCTATTTTTAGGAAAGAGCAATTTCTGTCTATCAGGCACATAATACATGACTTAAAGTAACTTGATTACACAATTATTCAATCATTTGGAATGCCTTTGTAGTGTATAATTACTCACTCAAAAATTGCATGCCCTCCCCCCTCACTGCCATATTCAGACCACGAGAAGGAAGTGAAAAGGAAGCTCTACCAGAAAGTGCCAACACGGAGAGGCATGGAGCCGAAATGACAAGCTGAGCGACATACCAAAACCACCCTCTGCACAGCTTTGCTAACACGCTGACATAACTCCAGGGTTGGACTTTGTCAGCGTTATTAGCTGACTGTATTCGGATGCGTTCCCAGCTACCTTGCAGCTCGCACTGCGTGCCGCGTTTCCTTGATTTCGTTAAAAGCAGCCTGGATGCTCAAGAACATCAAAACCAGGCATTCTTTGCATTTATAAAGACTCCTTCATCAGAGTTCATTAAAACATCATGAACGTTTAGCTCAAGCCCCTCTGAGAGGGAGGTTAAAAACTACTGAAAAGGTGCGCTTTTCACCTGTTCTTATCTTGCACTATGGGTCCTGCTGGAGATGCTGGGCTGTATAGATCTTTGGTTTGAGCCGTTACGGCTGGTCTTATGGAGTTAGGGCAAAGATCAGACTGCAAGAGAAGCACACAAACCAAAAAGGCAATTTATGAGTTCAGTCTCCTGCTCTAGCTGTCAGAAACACTCACACCAGTTATCCATGTCCCCAAGCACAAAACGCAGCTCACTCGCTGTTCTCCTTCCCTCGCACCTCCAGGAGGTACTACTTTCAGAAGTAATCACACTTTAAGAGATACAGAAAAGAAAATCAAACTGGGGGAGAGAAAGAGACGAGGAGATTAAGGTTAAAATCAAATAGATGCCGAATGGGCTTTTTCACTGTCCATGCTCATGCAGAGCTGACTCTGATGAGCAATAAAATGGAATTAAAACACAGGTCAGCACTAAAATGTTTTAGTAGGGAGATATTTTGTCCAACTCTTACCTAATCTCATCTGGGAACTGTGCATTTGTAACCAGGAAACTAGAGATGCTGTGCTGGTGCAGGAGCTTCACGAAGCGGTTGATGTCCGGGTACATGATGGGCTCTCCCACCAGCGAGAGTGCGCAGTGCTTTGCTGTCATTGCTTCCTCAAAGCGATCTGCTTTTACTCCTGACACGCCTGCAAAAAGAGGGAAAACAGGCTTAAATCAACTAAACCCCCTTCCCAAACCATGCATCCATATCTAAAATACACCCTGGCACACAGAAGACTGAGCAAAGCCAGATGAAGTCCTCCTGAACCAGAGGGGACAGCAGGCCACAGCCAGCGCCCACCGAGCCAGCTCTGCAGGAATCCACAAAACAGCATACGCTCAGACACGCGGAGCTCGGGGCTTTGTGTGCCCTGTTAACTACTGCAAGCAGTTTTCTAGTAACATTTGAGTCAAGCTTTCCTTTACTAAGGCCTCAATAACGCTGCCTGAATGCTGAGACAGAAACACAAGAGCCAGTTTAATGCCACTTTAAGTAGGCGTCTTAAAAAAGAAAACCAGCTCATGTCTGCCTCTGCTGCTGACCCCCCGTGGTCCCCCGGCCCCATGAAGACCAGCGTCCCAGGGGAGCTGGGCACGCTTTGCCAAGCAGAGCACCAACAACCAGGTCTGAATTCATATCGGCAACCACGCGAAATGCAACTCCACAGAGGATGCGTTCAAAAAGAAAACCCAACAAACACCACCATCCTGAACAGAGAGACATTTCAGAAGGAAGAGGAAAACACAAGGAGTTCAACCGTAGTGTCCACGTGAAAATGCTGTTTGCAGGTTTAACCAATCTGAGTCACATTTATTATACCCACGGGAGGGCAGGGGAGAGGCGAATACTCCTCCAGCCCATCCATATCCAACCAAGTGCTCAGAATCCCGTATGAAATCATCTGACTACAAACAAGCTTTTGTTCCAAATATGTCACTTCACATTTCCTTGATGTGCCTTGATGTACTCGAATAATATCTGAGGTTTTAGATTGGGGGTTGGTCTGTTTTAAAAAAACAAAGACTTGAGTTTGAAACCAGGTCCTCAGCTCACCTCTCGTTGCCTAGATGCTGGAGCTCAAGCAGTACAGAAAATTACATGCTATGCTGCAAAGCCAAGATAAAAAGAGGTGTTCGTGGATATTGCTTCAGCCTCATGTAAAAAAGCTGGTTTGCGATCAGAGTGAAGCTTAGTTCATTTTAAACCAGCCAGGCTCAGTCCTGAGTAAGTGACAGGACTAATGGCTATTCCGCAGAAACTTGACAGTACTAAATGAGAACTCTATTTGAAAAGAAAGAAGCATCTCAACCATACACTGAGATTAAAGGACTAACTTTCATATTCCTAATGCCACTGTAAGTAATTTTTGGAATTAATTAACTTCTTTCTCTCAGCATCTCGCAATTGGACTATGATAATTACCATGCCAGCTTTATAAGTAGACAGAAAAAAATTCCAACATCACGTAAAGTTTGAGAGTAACTTTCTCAAAACAGTTTACAGCAAATCTGGCATATAGTAAATACACTCCAGAGGAGGGTAGAGGTTTTGTATGCAATCATTTGACCATATAAATCACAAAGTAGACAGGGATAAACTAAACGGGATTAGTGGGTATTCCACGGAGTGCATGAACTCTCCTGCACTTGTGGCTGCCATACCACTACAGCACTCAACCTCTGCTTCTGTAGAGGAGCCTCCTTCCGTCTTCAGTCAATGAACTTCAGCAAAGTCAGAGCCTGGGCAGATTTCGTATGGCATGCAGCAGGTCCAATGCAGGTGCAGGAGCTTGGAGCCGTAGGAACTTGAAAAGCCTCTGTAAGAGGCAGTGGCATACAGGTTTCAGCTCCTGCCGAGCTCAGATCTCAGCAGAGCATGCAGCCGAGCCTCCCTTGATCAGCGCATCTCCTTTGAAAAGCCGATTCCAGCTGCTCTCCTAGCGGTGCACTTTAATTTGGGAAAGAAAAGCATCATCTGACACATCACCCTAGAGAGGCTGGTTGTTGACTTTGGGTACCCCTCTGCAAGTGCCTGTACACCAGTCATCACAAGTGCCTGGGTGACTCGGAGACAAGGAACCGCTTTTATCTACTCTTACTGCAAGACACACAGGTAGTCTTAGGATTTCCTAGTTCAGGACATGCATTTTGTTTGTTTTTTCATTTTTCCCCAAGTTGAAACAGGGCTGTATTATCAGAGACTCCCACTCTCCTATTTCTGAGTTATGTTTCCATTCTGTCTGTGCCCTTTGCAAGGGCACAAAGATTTACTAGTCACTACCTAGAAAATGTATCCATCAAATAAACTACTTCCCACCTTCCCACCTTAGCTCCCTATCAGTAAGATGTCTCTCCATCAGTTACTCTGAATGAGAATTATGTGACATTAATGTCTATGGTCTTCAAAAACAGTACAAACTATGGCAACAATAAAAGAGAAGATGACATATCATCAACTCTAAAAGCATGCATAGGGACTTTTACAGGATAGAGGGCTATCTTCTAAGATATCCTATAGGATAGAGGGTCCCCAAGAATTCTTCTGTTCCTTCAAAGAAGATCTCACTTTTACTATAATGCATGGAATTAATAAAGCATCGGATTAGCTCACTATTTCCTTTGGCACACAGAGATGTCTGTATGTGTGTACCTGAATGCTAATCTGTGGTACTGGTACTAGGAAGAGCACCAATTTATTCAGATAGCTTTGGGTATTACCTGAGCAGAATTACCAGACACTCAAGAGCCTTGAGGCTCTCTGAGACATTTTCCCCATGCTTTTCTTCTCCAGAGCCTGGTCTGCTCTACGTTGGGGGTCAGTGTTCAAACGTCTCAGCAGACGTGCGCAGCACCCTGCTGGAAACTCCTCTGGAGTCCCTGTGGCTGCCCAGCCAGCGCTGCAGAGCCCAGCTGCAGCCTGTCCTCCCTCTTCAACAGAGCAATCTAGTCCATCTCACTGCTCAAGCCTTGGGGTGATTTGTGGGGTTTTGGCAGTTTTTTTTCTTTTAAAGGCAATCATAATAAAATCTGACCTATTTGTGGAGTGCTGCTAAGTTTGCTGGAAGTGGACAGTCATGTTTTCTGCCTGAGGCACTTCCAACCTGGACAGAGTACAGCTCCAGCACGGCACACAGGGCACTTTTGTCCTGCAAGACACTGCGCATCTTTTAACTCTCCCTGACTTCAGCTTACCACACAGTGTTTCAACTCAATTTTGCTTTCACTGATTCTACTCTAACAATATTTTCACATGCACCTCAGGGAAGCAACAATGTAAAATTCACAAAATATAACAGCAAACTACTGGGCTTTTCTCACTGATTTTTCTTCTCCTTAATAAACCTTTTGCTTTTAGGCTCCCAAGACAGGAAGCATGTTGCCATCTATCACTCTGGAAGAAGTAACACATCTTTTCTTTTCCCACTTCGCAGCACAGTTCTAGTCCAGAGCCTTTTTTTTTTTGGTCTTTCTCTTTTCACAGTTCCAGGTCAAGGGTAACTGTTCTGAGGATGCACATGGAAGTTTCAGAGAATATTTACGAATTTGTTTAATGGAAAATAAGCTCCAAAAAGAGAGAACTGGGATGTCCTTACAGGCCTCTCGACACTTTGGGAATATTTTCAGATGCTGCCAAGTCCATCTATAATCTTTCCCTCTCCCCAACCCTTTTTGGGAAGACACCAGGGGGTAGTAAGGGAAGGAGAGGGTTATTCCTTAGTCTGAAGTTGGGTTTAAACGAATTCCTGCACTCAGCTTTCAAAAGAAGGCAGGGCTTTCAAGCATCTGCAAAATAACTTTTGCTTTTCACCTTTCTTTAGCGCAAACACCACAGGTTTCTGCCACACAGGGGCAACACTTCCATCACACTGCACCACTACTGCACCGCTCAAGGGCAATTCCTGCCCTTGAGTATACCCTCGATACGCCACCAGCAACTGCATGCAAATCTAGTCATCACTTTAAACAACATGTGGCTTCTTCCCAAGCAAATATAAATGTCTATTTTGAGTCAAGTCCTGCCTCATAAAAAGGAGGGGGGTTGTTATTGTTTAAGACTTTCAATTTTAACAATCATAATAAAAGTCACAGAACTATTGTTTAGGAGGGGCTCCTGCAGGTCTCTAGTCCAGCCTCCTGCTCAGAGAGGACAATTGCCAACACTGGACCAGAGTGATAATGGCTTTACTTAAGACTTGAAAGCCTCCAAGATTGGAAGGTCCCCCACCTCTCCAGGCATCACCTTGGCTGGACAAGCTTATTTTGATGTCTGACTTGAACCTCCTAAACAGAAACGCAAGTCTGCTGTCCCTTGTTCTACCATGGCAGGTGAGTCTCCCAGGATGGACCAGCATGGGGTTGTAACACTCTCATACAGAACCTTCCATTTCTTGCTGAACTCCACATGCATCTATTGGCCCAATAATCATGTTTCTCAAGGTCCCACTGAAGTAAAGCTGTGCTGTTGAGTGTGCCTGCCACCCTCCCTAAATTAGTATCACCTGCGAAGTTGCTGATTCAGTATCATCATCCCCATTATCTGTTGATGGAGATGATGTACAACACAGGTTCCTGGACCAACCCCTGAAGTACCCTGCTTGTTATCAGCCACCAAACTGACCTCGAGCTATTGATCACAATCCTTTCAGCATGCCCAGCCACATTTCAACTCATCTAAGAGCCTAGCTATCCAGAATAGACTGAATAAAAGAGTAGAGTTTGAAAAGTGCTCAGTGCCTTAAGTGTTAAACATTAATGCTCTTGTTTATAGCTGTTAATAGTCTTCTATGGTTGTTATAGCCTTCCAGACAAAATTTGACATCTTACATGCTCTTCACTTATGCAAATCACCTGTACCCAAACTCCTGCTGTGCTGGGACTGCATCCCACTAGCTGAGTTAATGGGCAGCCATGAAACCCTGCAGCAGCTCCGGCCCAGCCCGTCAGGCAGCACTGCTGCAGGCATCCTGCCTTAACTCAGCACCCGCCCAACACTGCTCACATGGCTGCAGTGCAAAAGAAACACCGAGGCTAGGGAATGAGACCTGCACTTCCTTACAGACTGCCCTGCCTCGAGCACTGACAGCTGTGCTTTGCTCAGTCTGAAGGATGATGCACTACTGACCAACTACCTCCTCCACTGACTCCTCTCATCTCGCTACCTCTTCCCCAAGGAAAGCTTCCCCTACCAAATAAACATCATTTTTCCCTGTCCCACTACAGCACCTTCACTGCTTTCCCCTGGACAAGCTCTAGAGCTGTGATCCAGTCCACCAGACTGCATGTGTGCAACAGGCAGAGCGCAGCCAGGTCTGGTTATTCCAGCAGCTCCCTATCCAGTTTCAGCATAGGAGCTCCAAGGGAACTGACTTTCCTGGAGCTGCTGGTCTGAGAGTGCAAGATGATTCAAACCAGCCACTTGATGAAAATGAAGCTCATGAGGCCCTAACGTGAGTTATTTTTCCGCCTATTATGTAACTCCAGTGAATGAGACAGAGCAACTCTGCTCTGCTGACAGAGGGTTTTTTTGCCTGTCACATTTTTAATCCATTGGGTTCTCTCTGTGTGCAGCCAACATAAACAAACGGGTTCCCAAAATGACAGCCAAGACTAAGGCTCATCTTGCACATTTTATGGATGCTTCATTCCACTCCTGCTGCTCACACAGCCTCTGCTGTCAGCTAGTAAGAGCAGAGTCCTAGACCTGCCCTGCCAAGCTGGCCAGCGCTCCCAGCACACAAAGCTGACCTTGGCAGAGTAACCAAGTTTATCACATTTGGGAAAAAAGAAAAAACCCCAACCATTTATAGATATAGATACATAATGAATAAATAACAAATTCACAAGGAGTTCCTATGGGAAGCAAAATACAGTACTTTTCAGAGGTGCTGTGTAACTGCAGCTTCAGTCACAGATGTACTGAATAATTCCTGAAAATAATAATACCCTGAATACTACTGCTCACTCATTAATAAGAAAAATGCAATCTAGACGTTTCAGAGCTAACACAAAAGCTCCCAGGGGATTAAGGCTGGGCAGTGTATTTCCTACCAGGTTAGAGGTTGATTCTTTTTGCCTTCTACCTGCCCTCACTTTTACGTAAGAATCAAGATTCCTCATCATCCAGGCCAGCTTTAACCACTGCAGAAGCGTCCATGCCCAGCAAGGAAAAGGATATGACAACTACCAAGATGCACAAGAGGCAACTCCACTCTACTCCCTCAAGGAAGCAGTAGATACCCAACAGCTGACTCATGTTCTAATGCCAAAAACAAGGCAGAACATCTCAGAAAACAGTAAGTGCGCCACAAAAATTTCTTCTCGCTTACCCATCTTTCTGATATTATAAATCTCATGCCTCCTTCCCACCATTTCACAGATGATCACAACGCTTTCATCTATGTTTTGAAGATGCAACTGCTGGCTATCTTCCAAAAGCATCATTAACGGGGAAGAAGTGGGAGAAGTTACCTTTGAACTGCTTGATCATATTCTGATGGTTCTCAATAGCCTCCTGCAAGATCATTTCAGGTTGGTCCATCTTCCATCGCCACTCTGTGCCCACTGGATTTGTATGATGTCTGAAGGAAAAAGAGACAGAGTTATCCACTGTCGTTTGTAACATACACGGAAGAACGCATCTGTCACCCTGGTGACTCTGACATTGTTTAATAATGTTAAAAGCAACAAGAAATTCTCAGCAATATCCTGCTTCTGACACAACTTTCAGATGTCATCTTTGAACACCATTCTCATACCCCTCTCCTTCTAGGCTCTGGTCTCCGCAGAAGGAAGAATAGACCTTGCAGTTTATACTAAACTTAACATACCTATTTTGAATCACAGGTAAAAGGTTTCTAAGCTAAAATGATGCTCTGCAGCCAGAAAGACCTCTGTAAAGAAAAGAAAACCGGTTCTACCTCCAAAAAAAAGCAAAGCACTAGTAAAGGAAGGTCCTAAGCCATTTTTAGTTCCATTGCAAAGGTACCAACTGCCACCCTGAGAACAGGATTTGTGTCTAACCCAATCTTTGTGTAATGCTCTAGTAACAAGACATATTGAGGGCAGACTGCTTCAAACTATATGAAGAGACTAGGAAGTCTGCAGTATGCCGGAGATGCATTGCTGGTGGATCTGGGCAATCTCCCAGATTTACTCAATAGGGGCTTCTCATAACTTCTGAGATCTGCTAGCTACTGCATTACTGAAACCCAAATGCAAAAAATAAAAATAAAATGTTAATTTCTCTAAGCCAAGCAGATTGCGGGATAAAAAACACTGATCTTTCATCTGAGGGACAGCTTATGTCATATTGGGTTAGGAAGCCAACCTTGTCTACCCTGAAAGGACCACTGTGTACCCCTATTTTGTTTTCTTCAAAAACGGAAAAAGCTACCCCAGCAAATCCACCCAAGCACCTGGAAGATGTATGGAGTTTCTCCCCATTTCCTGTTTCATTAGCATGAGAGGATGTTACAAAACCATCGTAAGTCATCTGGAAAAAAATGCATCCTGACCAGCAAATGAAATATTACAAGCAACTGGTGTGGTATCCATCATGATCACACCTGGACAAACACAACCCAGAGAGAGCCTGTACAAGGGCACAGACCTCTCCCCGGTGAGAGGAATTTCCCACTAACCTTGCTGCACTTAGATTGGTATCGAACAGGGGTAATTCAGCCTTTAAGTATCATCCTAAGAAAATCAACGAATGTCTGTGCTTTCACCTCCTTGTTCTCTCTCCACCTTCTCCTGCTTTCTTCCAAAACATGCTAAAAAAGTTCCTCCACTTTTCCCCCACCAATTCTATTGCAGCTCATAGAATAATTTAATAGAAGAATAGCATATTTTGCAGCGTCTTTCAAAATAGCACTATTGGATTAACATAGCTCTGGACAAGAAAACAAGATCAAGCAATACATACTCCTGAAACTCTGTTTCCTGACCAGCTGATCTCTGTTTCCTCTACCACTCTCCATCACCCCTTGAAGTCAGCCATGGAGACGACTGTGAGGTTACCTGCCGTATTCAGCCTTCCAGCTACACAGGCATTAGGACATGACACCCAGCATTTAACTAAAGGAGAAAAGACACAGGGAAGCACTTTTTCAGAATAAAGTGGCTGGTCCAGTGCTTACTGAAGACAATCAAAAGACTCCCCCTGACTTCTCCAAGTGAGAAAGACCTGCAGCTCCATACTTTGACAGTGCCAAAACACACAAATTCTAGACCCGGCATCAGTAAAACAGCTCTTTGGCCCAAACATTTCTCCATCCACTTCAAGAGCAAAGATTCAAACGCTGCTCTCAAACTACTTTACCGTCTCAAAGATCCTTTAAGCTAAAACAGCTTTGCTTTTTAAATTTCCCTTTTTTTTTTTTCTGTCTGCCAACATGGAAAGTTTTCTGAATGCCAACTATAAAAAGGCATTTATAAAACTCTTACACATTTAACTACATAACTTGTACCTTGTATATTTAATAGAGCAAGTTGGCAGAAAATTAATAGGGTCTTGATGCATGCTGGACAGCTATTAATTATTAGTGTCTAACAGTCCTTGAATGTTTAACACATTTTAACTGTTTAATAAACATACCAGGTCATGTCTACAAAGCAGCTTATTTGGCAAAAAGCAGTTTTTCTTCTAATAGGGGGAAAAAAGCAGTGTCTTGTGGCTATTGAGATTGTTTCACAGTCCCTGGCACAGACAGAAGTTCACTGTCACCTCCCCATTCCCCTGCAGGCTCTGTGACCCCCCGCATCATCTGCCTCACCAGCTACTCAAGTCTTGAGCAGGTAATTGTGCATGGCATTCTTTCCCTTCCAAAAATAACACAAGCAAAAAAAAAAATCTCACCCAAAACCACACACACCAGAAAACCCTTATTTTATTAGAGATTCCAGGTGTGAAACAGGTTTGATTTGATACTTCAGAGACAAGCCATCACTGCCACAGCACCCCACCACCATGGAGCGATGCAAGACTGCATGAAATGTGATGGGGAGCTCCCAGCTCGCTCCCGCTCTCGCCTGACTAACACGACTGCCTCCAAATCCAGCCTTATCTGCCTTCTCATCAGACCTGTGATCTACCAGTATTATTTGCCAGCATTACCAAAGTGCCCTGGCAGTCAGTCAGACCTCCATGAAGGTGGTGTACTCTTCAGTGGGGCAGTGCATCCCCCTCCCCAATCACTTGTGTATTATTTTAATAAATCAGCTTTTGCTTGATACCCTCTTTTAAAATGGCTGCTCTCTTCTGTGAGCAATGCTTAGAATTATGAAGTCTTTCAAGAAACTTTGAGAGAAAATGCAGCATGGGTATAAAGTATCATTTACTCCAGGGATCAACTGATTGATGTTGATACCTGGTGGGGAACATGAAGGTGCAGAAACACTGGTGGCAGTGATCATGAAAGGACAGAGCACATCACTCCCAGGAAGGGATGGGAGGGAAAG
>NW_009207529.1:24720-48870 GCF_000690835.1 Fulmarus glacialis
CAAGAAAGCAGACTTCAGTGAACTCTGAGAACCGGCAGGTGAGATCCCAGAGGAGAAGAGTTTAAGGTCAAAGGAGTTCAGGAGAACTGGCAGGTTTTTTAAACCCTATTAAGACAGAAGTGCAAACTGCGGCAATAAAAAGCAAAGATATGAAGAGCAGCAAGAAACCAATCTGGCGGAATCACAGGCTCTTCTGCAACCTTGCAATCCTCCAGCTGAAAATAAAAGGAAGAGCACAAGAACACAGGGTCATAATCAGAAAGGTCAAGGCAGAAAATCAGATACAACTAGCAAAGGACATACAAAAGGGCTAACAAGAAAGACCTTCCTATAATGATGTGAGAAGTAAGACGAAGACCAAGGAAAAAGCTTGTCCACTACACAAGCAAACAATGTTTAATGTTTCTCTGTGATGACAAGAAACCTGTTTGCACCTTTTCTTCTACTTTCTCCTGATGGCAATGGGAAGAACCCAGACTGGACTAGGAAGAGGACAGGTTAGAGACATTTAATCTAAATGAAATGTTTTCACTAGGACAAGAGGACAGGTTAGAGATGTTTAATCTAAATGAAATGTTTTCACTAGGATGGTTAAACTCACCCCAGAGCATGCTGGATGAATTGGCTGACCGTATCAGAGTCGCCAGCAATAAGCTGAAAGTTTGTGAGGAGCATGTAAAAGTGATTTAAAACACACTGGAAAAGTGCAACCAGCAATAAGCTGAAAGTTTGTAAGGAGCATGTAGAAGTGATTTAAAACACACTGGAAAAGTGCAAATGCAATGCCTGCTTTAGCAGGAGCCAAAGATTTCTATACCAGCCTCTCTTAACTTCCAGTTCCTCAGGACATACTGCATTAAATAAGTGTTTATGAGCCCCAGACCACAGCACTGAGATAGGTAACAGCCAACACGAACCTGCTGAGAACGTTTCATGCCAAGACCATCATTGGTCCTTGCAGGCAAAGGGAAAGGAGAAGGGGTTGAGCTTTTGACACCATCTTACCCAATATTCTCATAATCTGCCCAGAGAAACGCTCTGTAAGTAGCACTGTTTTGTAAGAGAGCACAAATCAGGGTGGAAAACTTGAATCAAAGATTAGTCACCACTGGTTCAGTAGGACACTAGATCTATCCCAAAAGGCATCTGCAGGGTTGTGTCCTGGACTGGTCCTATTCAGCAGCTCCCAAGAGTTGAATGATGGCTCAGGAGGCAGGCTTACCACACCTGAGGTGGAACCAACCTGGTTGGAGATGCAAACTCAGGGAGGACAACGTGCAATTAAAAAAATCACCACGTTTTTGGTATTACATAGTCATAACTTGCATTTGACTGCAAAATGCCTTTGCAGGGATAAAGTAAAGACTTCAAGTCTCTCAAATTTACTTTCTACAAATCAGATGACACTTCAAAAAAGAAAAAGAACTTTTGATAGGAACAACAATTAAAAAACCCCTACCTAGACTGCTGTCTGAGGAAGAGGAACACAATGTCTCTATAGAAATCTCATGTTAAATAACACACAATTATTTCTCATGTTGCTCTGAGCAATATTTTTTTAGCTGCAGAAATGAGAAAAATAATGGTTTATTATGAATAAATTCAGGAAGAGAAAAAAGCTTTTCAAAAGGTATGGAATTATTCCTAAATGCTGATAAATTTAAACAATTTTAAAGAAAAAAATTGGGGAAATAAGGCTGAAGTCCAGTGTTTGGATATCTGAACACCCAAAGAAAACTCTCATTATAAAATGACAAAATATTCAGTATTTTCAAAAGAAAATTTGGACTTTTCTCATATTTTAAAATCAACTTAAATAAAAATATTTTTCAGAAGCAGGTGAAAAAGCCCAAAATGAATTGATGACTTTTGGATTAAACAAAATAAATCCACCTATAACTTCTACATTTTCACTAAAAATGCATTGCAGCTGAACCTGCACTAACTTCCTAAGGTTTTTCAAATCAGCTGCTCAATCAAAATCAATTTAGTCTTCTCCTTGTGAGATTACTTGGTCATATTACAACACCAGGCAGCAACTCATAATAGTACCCATAGTGAGGACTTTAGACCAGGTTGGTTTTGCCAGTTCCTCTGAACTGAGAGAGAACTGAACTTCAGAAGACTTTTAGAAGAACCCACTTCTGGTACTGGCACTGGTGAGGCCGCACCTTGAATACTGTGTTCAGTTTTGGGCTCCTCACTCCAAGCAGGACACTGAGGTGCTGGAGCGGGTCCAGAGAAGGGCAACGAAGCTGGTGAAGGGCCTGGAGCCCAAGTCTGATGAGGAGCGGCTGAGGGAACTGAGGCTGTTTAGCCTGGAGAAGAGGAGGCTGAGGGGAGACCTCATCGCGCTCTACAACTACCTGGAAGGAGGTTGTAGCGAGGTGGGGGTCGGTCTCTTCTCCCAAGTAACAGCTATAGGACGAAAGGAAATGGCCTCAAGTTGCGCCAGGGGAGGTTTAGATTGGACATTAGGAAAAATTTCTTCACCGAAATGGTTGTCAAGCAGTGGAACAGGCTGCCCAGGGAAGTGTTTGAGTCACCATCCCTGGAGGTATTTAAAAGACGTGTAAATGTGGCACTTAGGGACATGGTTTAGTGGTGGACTTGGCAGTGTTAGGCAGGACTCGATAATCTTAAAGGTCTTTTCCAATAATTCTATGATTCTTTTCTAACTCACACTTCTGAAATCTTAAGGATGGAAGACGCCCCATACTGAAAAACTACATACCAACTCTAAGAACTGTTCACTTTTTTTAAGAGGAGCACAGTTTCTAGAAAGGCAGGCAATGCTGAGCACCTCCCAGAAGTCTGCCCTGGGCTTGTGTCAACGTATTTCATTCCTTCCCAGTGAGCCACGCTCAGCACAGTCTCAAAGATTATTTCAAAATTAGCTTCTGTGTCAGGATGTACAAGGTTGCTTTTAAAGGCCATGATCACTCCATCACCTTACTGATTACCGTAACTGGGTACCAAGTCACCAACCACCTGCAGCAACTACTAAGACACATGTGAGCATTTCATAGCCAATAACCTTATATGCTTATATTCACTACTGATGCCATAAATATGTAAACTAATAATAACAACTACAAAAGCCTTCAACGAGTCCAAGACCAGGAAAACGCGCACTGCTATAAGATGAAAAGCATAGATTTCAATCCCTGTAAGTTGTTGGCAGGGTACTTTTTCTTCCTATCATAACCCTTTTGCATAACAGGAATGAAAATACTGCCCACTGCACAGTGTAAGCTGGGAGTCCTCACACGGCAGATACTACTTTGGGGACTTAGTGCATTTACAGTGACCTTACCCCCACGCTGCTGTGCCTGATTTGGCAAAACAGTGTCTAACCAATACTGAGAGCCACCCTGGGCAGCACACCCTTTTGCACAGTACTGAGCAACTATTGCAACCCCATCCTGCGCAAACATCAAGCACCAACAGCATTGCCAACGCTCCCGCAAGCGGGCACATAAGCACCCAGCCGAGACAGTCACCAGGGTCTGCTCCCATCTCGCCTGATGGGCCACATGAACACTTTCTCCTAGAAATGCCTCAGATTATTACAGTGCTGGCAGACAGCATAAAGACACCAAGACTTTTTTTTTTTTTTTTTTTTTTTTTTTTTTTTTTTTTTGACATTGACAGGGGCATGAACTAGCTATATTCTATGATGTCCTGTCCCCCACCCCATTTATATGGTTACTTCAAGAGCTCCTGGAAGACAGACAGGGTCAAAGGACAACAAACCAGTGAAGAATCAAATCTGAAGAAAACAATGCACCTTGGGTCACAATATATTAATTCTGTAAACAAAAAATAACCAAATTGAAACATTGGAAGAAGAGAGTATTAACTTAGCAGAACAAGGACAGGAGACTGGAGATGCAGAGAGACTCTCTGAGCTTTCAGGCTCAAGTTCTAAGTTTTACAAACCTGCAGTGTCAACCCCTTTGATATCATAATATTTCACATTTCCCTGAAGAATTTAGCCCCTGGGGTCAAGTTACTTAATGAGAAGAAGCTTTTGTTTTAACCTATGTTTTCATTTTCTTCTTAATTTTTTTAAAGACGTTATTAAGTACCTCTCCTATGGGAGATTATTAATCTCTTCATTTTGCGGGGCTTACTGTGATCACTGGCTTTTGGCCACACACTTATTTAGATCGTCTGAACTGAACTTCAGCTGTTGTCTACCAAACAAGTTAAAGCTGAAACCTTCCAGTACAGGTATAAACATCACAGAGTTACAGAAGAAGAAATATGAACTAATTTCTTTATGGGATATTTCACTCTGTCTGGTTTGCCTCCTCCTCAGATGCAGAAATAATAAACCCTATTAATTTAAATCTTATTTAGCTGTTCCATCTCTCCACAGTAATTGATTGGGCTTTAGACACTCTGCCAGAAAACATAATCAAATCAGGTTTGCCTGGTGATTGTGCCACAATACACCGTGTCAGAAAGCCTCGGTCCCCACACTTTCTCTAATTGATTAAAAGATTTGGTCACTTGCACATTTCCATTTAGACAATTAAGCTAAAGAGACACTACAAACACAGCGAGACCAGCTGAGAGCAATAATGGATAGTGACAGACTATTTTTGTAGTGAGAATTATGACTTAGGGATGTTGCAGTAATTAAGGTGTTTCTTTCCCGCCCCCCCTTGCTCTTGCTGCAACAGCCTCGGGAGTTGAACACAGCGCGATTGCTGCCTTGCGGTGGGAACACCATACAAATGAATGACCTGCTTTTCCTGCCTTCCAAAGAAGCTGCCACCTTATAAACCTGCATCACCAAACTCTCAGCCAGCTCTCTGAAGGGGAGAGGCAGGGAAGCACGAGCCAGCGGTCACACCAGTAAGGGGACACTGGCAGGCTTGATATCTACCAGGGACATACCGCTTCCAGGGACAAGGAGGAGAAGGAAGGTCTCCAGTGCAGATCAAGCTACATCTTTTACAAAACCCTAACTTTCTGAGTGTGTTTGGATGCTGGCTCCACCCGTGATTCCTGGTTCAGGGCCAAAATGTGTCAGTCAGGACCAGCCAATTACGATGACATCCAATTTCCAGGGAAAGCGTCTGAACTACGGCATTTCTTGCCAAAGTGAGGAAGAGAAAACAAACAGGCTCCTTGGCCTTTTCCTCAGCAATCCTGGGAGAGCTGCAGTGGTTATGCAGTTGGAAACATTGGCAGACTCTACAAATGTCAAAATCCTGAAAGAAGAGATCAGGAAAAAAAAAAAGAATCACAGCGGTCTTATCTGCAACTTGGTGTGCAGAGGTGCACGACGAGACCAGCAAGGGATAAAACCTGTATCAAAAACCTTTTGCCAACAGCAGATCAAAACTATCACTTCATACGTCTCCAACAGCACAGATAGTAACTGCTAATAAGAAGGTAACAGGCTTATCCTACCCAGCCAGTGGTGCCTGTGATTTTACATTTACATTAAGAATCTGCAAGGCATGGTGGGTTTAAAATTAAAAAAAAAAAAAAAAAAGATAGTCCTGGCTGCAGGGTTTGTGAACTGTGCTGACATGCAACTGGTAGGGAGGAGGGTGGGTATGGAAGTCTCCTCTTCCTAACAAATTAACCTGACTTGGCACAGCTCACAGACACGTGAAGGCTGTAGCAGCCCAAGCACGGGGTCTGAAAAAGCCACCAAAGCAGAGAAAGCTTCTTTCAGTTCTGCTTTATGTCAAGCTTAACGTGTACATAAAGTGAACCTTGGGATGAGTCTCAAACTGAGCCTTAAGTCTTCCAACCCAGTAGAGGTCTGAGAAGACAGACAGCTGCAGTCCATATGGAAAAGTCCAACAACTGCAACCCATTTCACCCACAGAAGGTAAATAAACGAGAATATTTTTCAGCACAGTCCCCTGGAAAGCTGTTTCCTTGCATTCAGGTTGTTACCATTAGTAAAATAAGCATTCTAGCATTCATTATCATTAGGGCTACTGTTTCCAGGATTCCTCTTAGAAGTGACAAATGACACTACAGGATGACGAGTTAGAGGCACACAGAAAATATCACACATGGTGATTTATCCCAATTACTGCACTTTTCAATTTACACTTGTTTGACTTCCCCGATTCAGTCCCATACTCCAGACACAGACTGCTGCTGCTAAGAAATACCAAAGTCGGGTCATTTTGAAGGGAAACAGTGTTAAATGGTCTGCAGTGCAATACTAGGAACAAAATGCCTCATTCTGGTGATGTTATTGCTTTCTATTTGGTGTTTATGTACCTTCTGTGTAGGGACAGAGGGATAATATGCATGGCAATCTTCTTCCTACTAGTACAGTCACCGCTGCAGAATTAAATGCACCGTTGCTAGCTAATACATTGGAAAAAAGGAATGAGCAGTACATTTTTCTTCCCAGTCATTAGATTGCTCTGAAGAAAAGCAGCAAAACTCACACATTAAACATGCCATTTGCTGTGTCCTTTCAAGCCAGGATATGATGAAAGCCCATCAAGAGCACCAGTTAACATTTTGGTATAGACTCCCAAATGCAAACTTAACAGGATGACCAGTGTCTAGCACTTATACTTAACACTAACATGGGAGACAGCTTCAAAGTGCCTTCAAAATTATAGCAGTCCTTTTGCACTGATGCTGTCATTTAAATAGTCTCATGAAATATTTGCATTATTAAAACTTGAAGACTATGAAAGACAGAAAATGGTACTCAGAGGAATTTGGCTGTTTTTGCATGGAAACGTTGGGATGTTGGACACTCAGGCTTAGGGATGGAATGGGTGTTATTGGCAGCCAGCCCCCTGGGGTAGGCATAAATACCAAAGGAAGCACAGCCTCCATGGTTTGAATTAGTTAGCAAGGTAGAAGACAAAAGAGCTCAAAGAATAACCTCCATGTCCTCCCACTCAGTACGCTTTCACGTCACTGCTTTCATTTCTGCTGAGCCTCTCAGTCTCTCTCTCACCGATCCCATCCTGCACTCCCCCAGCCTAGCAAAAACCTCCCTCGGAAATCCAGGCATTGCGGTGAGTAAGCAGTGCTAGAGCAGCTCACAGTTCAGACCCAGGCAAAGCTCATTTCCTTTAGAGAATTAACAACGAAGTAATTCCTCTGAGAAAAGGAGTCACTTTACTGACTAAAATGGAAAGTCATTTATTAGCTACTGTTTTAGGAAGGCAACAGTTACTAAGTCATCACTTTTCACTCACTGAGAGTGCAATTGAATTGGTGGGGGTGAAGGTACTTTAAATTAGAAAAATGGTCCAATTTCAAAAGAAAGATACTCACATTGCTTAGCACCTTCATGGCTTTGCACAACATGAGCCAGCCCATGTTCTCCAGAGCACCAGGAGCCATGGGGAGTCTCAGACAGTGATCTTCAGAGGGAACCAAGCCTCTGTCAAGTGCTTGGAGCAGGCGGCAGTGGGAATTGCAGGGCAGTAGATGAAAGGTGTCTGTCTCCTGCCCCGATTCCTCCTTCCACAGGTCTCCAGCTAGTCTGAACTTGCTGGGGCCCCAGACCTGGCTGCACAGGAGACGGTTCTAGGGGAGGTGGCACTGGGGAGCCCCAAGATCCTCTTCAGCCTCTCAGCTGTGGAGCCCACCCACCCAACTCACTCCCTGCCATCCCTGACCCATGGGCTCCACAGCTCTCAGAAGGGGAGGAGTACAGGTAGGAAGGGGGAGCAACGCTGCTCCCTTCCAAACCCTTCCTCCCCCAATTTCCAAGTGAAAAGGTCACACAGGTCTAGGTTTGAGGAACAGGAGAGGAACAGAGTGGAACAGAGCCCCCAAAGTAAAACTGCATCAGTATTTTACCTCCAGCAAAAGACACATTTGTTTGCACAAGCCAGGCTCGGCGTGGCCTCCATGCAGCGGTGGCTCTCAATTCCATAAAACGTGTGTTTGTAGCAGCCTCCTCTGCCTCGAAGCATCGACTAACAAGCAGAGAAAGACACATACAAATACCAAGAAAGTTAAAACACACCATCTGTAACCAAACTAAGTGCAAAGGTTTGAAATCTGCTCCCTGAGCACAGCTGCAGTTTCCAGTCACTGGTAACTTCGGTGTT
Organism: Fulmarus glacialis; assembly: GCF_000690835.1. Classification (NCBI taxonomy): domain Eukaryota; kingdom Metazoa; phylum Chordata; class Aves; order Procellariiformes; family Procellariidae; genus Fulmarus; species Fulmarus glacialis. The sequence continues at coordinate 32,790 of NW_009207529.1, forward strand.
CGAAGTCACTTGTGACAGACATTGCAAGCGAGGTCACGGCTGCAGAGCAAGTCTCAATAATGTCAGATGCAGAAAGAAATTCATAGCATGCAGATCAGTATACAGTCTGATTGTTTATATATGTCCTTACAGAAACAAGGCATTTATGATGTCAAATTTACAACTGTTTTAAAGGAGAGAAACTTTAACATAATCAATAACTTCTCACTTGCAACACCACAGCATAACAATGTGCTTTACTGAAGCTTTTAACTGAATCAGCCAACAAAAGAAAGCAGGTGAAGCCACTTAAGCTGCAAGAAATATTATTGTAAAAGCCCGCTAAAGAGTAACAAGGATCAATTTCAAGGCTGCACTACTGAACACTCAATTCTTTTCATTTGTCTAGTACGGTATTTCTTCTAGCACTAAATTAAATAAATACCCTGACCTTATAAACCCTCATTCACACCGTCAGCGGCTCCAGCAGGACGCTGCACTTTCCTTCACAGCAGAACCGCAGCAGCCTTCCCACTGGGATATCTCCTATTTAGCATGCAAGTTGCTGGGAGCAAAGACTGTCTTCCCTTATCTCAGTTAAATAATAATAAATGAGAAGGAATCTTTACTACTCTCAAGAGAAAGTTTGAAATATGACATAGCAACTTTTAATCTATCTTGCTCTACCTGAAGAGTCCTGGTGATCCACGAGAAAGTCTCCACTGAGCAGCAGGGAAAGAATATACAGGTAACCCCTAACATATGCACAGCCTTGTTATACAGTTGGGAGATTAAACAAAATGGAAAATGTTCTTTGTTCTACCCATCCCTCAAACAATAGAGATTTCAGGAGATTCACAAATTCTAGGACAGCGAGTTACATTTTGGATTTCATAAGACAAGCAAATCACACTCTTCTTAAAATTTGCAGGTTTTATGCTCTTTTCCCAAATATGACAGAACACAATCATTTTAATCTGAGATATCGCTATGAAACTCTACTTAATACTAATCCTTCTAGCCCTGCTCCTGCTTTCTGCTGATACAAATCTCAAACAAGCCTCCTGAAGATATTCACATATTGGTGTGAATCTGAGTCAAAGCCACTGCCTGTAACCAATTTCAGCTCAATTTATTAGAACACTTTACATTCAAATTCCTGCTTACGCTAAAAATAGTATGGTCCTATCTAAGCACAGAGCTGCTATTTATTTTGTGAAATGGCTTTACAGTGCTGCATTAAATTACGGTTCTTTAATAAAAATAGGTTCTCTGGTTTTCTCTCTCAGTCACGGCATTGATGAAGTTTGACAAGTTCTTCTTTAAACATCTCATGGCCTTCTCTGACGCTAAAAGCAATAGCAGAGAGAAATATTTGTAAGAGTAAACAGCAGAAGCGTCAGTGGGATCAGTGCGTCTCACAAATATTCATGACAATACAGCAGTGGGCTCTTTAAACTGTTCACAAGAACAAGTCTTTTGATGAGACAGTTCATTGATACCAGGAATTTCAATAAGAAAACCTCACTGCAGCCACCCACTTCGGTGATTGCCATTCAAAGAGCTCTTTTCAAAAATAAACAAAGTTAATCATGCAGCAAAAGAGAGCTGAGAGACCACGGAACTGATCACTGCCACAGCGCAAGAATTAGAGATGTGCTGGCATTTTAATGAGGTGATGATTCCCATAGTTTATCATCCCACAAATGCTGAAGGCTTTAGTATGTTATATCAATGTTACTCCCCAAATGTATAAATAACATTAAAGACCAACTTTCAATTTCTGAGCTTCCTGGGGACCTGCAAAGGACAGGCGAAACAATAAACATACTGAAGTGGCTGAAGTTTGTTCTACAGGGCTCTGTGCCTCTGCTGGGAATGTTTTTAAGTCTGCAAACTACTTGAAAAGCTACTGGCTTACGTAGCCTACAATACACAACTGCAGGGCTTGGAGGATGACTTTTTTCATATATACGTGTACACACACACACACAGAGACATATTATACACAACTACATACATACACACGCACTCCCACAGAGTAATTTTTAAAAAGTCCCAGCATTAACAAGGGACAGTTACCTGGCTATCTAAATCTTACTTGACAAATGCTGAAAACCAGTGGAAGAGCACTGACTGTCGCAAACCAGATATATCAGTCACAGAACAACAGTTCCAAGTGCCCTTGTGTGCCCATTCGAGTGTAATGACGGACTGTGTTATCTTTGTTTCAGAAGACCTCACACTGGTGAAGTAACCTTCCCACTTTTCTCTGCAGTGTTCTGCTCCTGCCATATATTGCAGTAAGCAGGAGATATTTTAGCAGACAGCAGAATAACAGGAAAAACAACAGAAAATGATGTTCCCAGCTCTTTGCCATGGTCGCATTCTCACTCTTCACAGCAGGATTTTAATAGCTTGAAATGCAAAACTACAGCTTGGAAGACAAAATTTGTTTTCATGCAAATAATATCACATTTTTAAAGGACATTTCATCTGGAAATTGTAATACCTGAATAAGTCTCTAGCTTTTTTTTTTTGTTTATAAAATAAGAAAAGAGAGCATACCTTTGTCCACCGGCAGAGCTTCACCCCAGAATGGCTTCCAATCAGCTTGTAACCTGAAAACAAGAAAGAAATCGAACCATCAATTTTAACTTACAATAATTGATGCCCAAAGCGTATCAATTGGTACACAAAATTATTAAGCATCACCGTCTCAATGCTGCTCTTCCCTGTTGGCCCCAAGGTGACACTACCAAGACGTCAGTGCCCACCCACAGCACTCCCCTTTTGATTCTGGGGACCTGCACGTCAGCGCAAAGGCCACGGCCACCCAAGGGACTGCGGCCAACTTGAAACCATTTCTCTTAACGGAAGATTTATTTATATTCCTCAGTCTTGTGTGAATCAGAGGGTGGCCACAAGACTTTTCCATATAACAGAGGCAGACTAACAGGTCTAGCCCAGCGATGCGAGACATCCGCACTGACACCAAGGGACATGGGAGGGAGCAGGACAGGGAACCAGAAGCATCTCCCTAGCCCTAAGCAGCCACCCCAGGACCGACTCTTCCCCAGGACCGAGGAGACACATTCCCACGGCTCCTCAGCAGGTCTGACCAAGCCTGGAGAACAACATCTGACTCGCAGTGCAGTTGTGAGTGTGGAGGAAGAGAACTGAAAAGCAGGGCTCAGCTTGAACCCAAACTTCACAGGTTCACCAATTTCACCAATTCCATCTCCACTGGCCACGGTGGAGCCACAGTGAAGGAGCCGCTCCTCCGTGCCCAGAGAAAAGCTGATTTCACATCACTTCCCTGTTCCCCAGCCAAGATCAACACAATTTCATTTAAATTTATTGGTCCAGGAGGATTAATTCCACAACGTTCGTTAAGCACTAAGTACTATTATTATCCAAAGTGCTTCAGTTGCGTTATTTTCCTCTTTGAAAAAAGTGCTTAGAGACCAATATGTCTGAAGGATTAAAAGTCACTTCAAAATCAGCATAAAAATGAGAGGGATTTGAGAAGTCTCACTGTGTCATTCACACAGTAGTGTTTATACGTCAATGGCCTAGTTGTCCCCAACCCAGCACGTCTCAACTAGCCACTTTAGGCTGCTGTTTATATTCACACTTTCAAGGGAAATCAAATTTTAGGTAGCAAGTCTCCTTCCTGCCAACCAGCATGAACTTAACAGGGAAAAAAGCCTTCTGTTCAGCACAACTGGCCTTCACCTCCTACAACAAAAGGTGGCACAATTATCCTGCTCTGCTCCCTTGTCACCATGCGTCTCTTGCACAGCAAGGTCCCAGGGGAGTGCCACTGCACCCCAAAGTCCCCTCCACCTCCAAGGGCACCAAGCCAGCCAGGAACTACAGTGACAGCACATGCCACAACAGCTGCACCAGCTCAAAATCAAACCATGTGAAGACACACATGGCTAACAAGGAATCATACAGCATCTAGAGCACACTGCTTTAGTTACTCTGCCACTTAAATCCAGCAGAGATCTGCCCAAGCTCTTCTTTCTTCTTGACCTGATGTTTGTTCCTGCCTCCTCATGCTGGCTCTAACCTTGCTGGGGGGTTAGGACATACGCAATTCTAGCCTGATCGGTTCCCTGAGGTGACTCTCCAGGAGACTGTACAAACACTTGGGCCAGCACAGGGGAGGTGGCTGGCAGGACCGAGCAGTAGGGACCCCCTGTTAGATGGCAAAGGGACCAATTGCCAGATTAAGTGAGGCTTTGGCAACCTCAATGTCAGGCTGCTCCCATGTCCTGAGCTCCCTCTCCCCCTCCAGCTCAGTGGGAATGGACAGTATTTCAACCTTTTCCTCCCTAGATGAATAACTCCCCAAGCCTCACAAGCATTTTCAGGGTTAAGCCAGTATAGCAAGAAAGAACAAACTGCTGTAAGCCAAAAAGCCTTGGTACTTCACATAACAGATCATCCAATCCTTTCCTGGAGAAAGACATCACTGTAACCCTGATCAGCACTTCTGACATGGAACTGATAGTCTGCAAAGCGACAAGCAATATTGGGGACACCTTTATCTAGGACTGGATGAAACCCAGAAGACCTTGTGGCAACTTCTGACTGACACTTGTCAGAGGCACAGTCAAGTACGCACAACTGCATTTGGCTGTATCACGCCATCTCCTCCCACCCTGGGTCTGTCCTGCCTATTTCTTCTGCATTTCTTTGCGAACAGGCTTGTCCAGCAAGGTCTAGTCTCAACCAAGATCTCCCTGCTAGAATTCGTGTCCTCACAGGATTTCTTGACGAGCGTGGAAAGGGGCGATACATTCTTCCTCCCTCTAATACAGCTGTCCAAGCCAGACTCTTTGCTGATGTCAACCAGCACAGCCCTAGCCATATTTTTTTCCTTTTTTCAGAATCCAGCAACAGCATTCATGTAAGATTATTCTCTCACAGATCGCTTGTCAGTAGAAGTAATATGGCTGCTTTAAAATGGGGTTTAGATTAAAATTAAATTGGAAATAAGACATGCTTGCCCAGATCTGCTACTGAGTTGTTTGAGAGAAGAGAGGAAGCAGCTAAACTGAGCAAGGTGCCAAGCTCCGGAGCCCAAAGCTGCGGCATTTTTTCTTAAGTTACTTAAATCAACTTCCACCATGTGGAGCGCCCACAGCTTCCTATAAAGGCCAAGAAAATTGTACATGTTCAACATCAAAACAGAGTCTTAAAAACTTCAGCCAGCTTTAGTGATGAGAAGGGGTTTACTCATCTTGTTTGCTGCTGCCAGGAGTCACAGCTATGGTTACAGGAAGAAACAGCATATACTTGCAGAACTTCTTAAATGCACTGCACGAAGCTGCTGAACTCAGGCCTTCATTGTGTAAGTAACTCTGGTAGAAAGTGTGGTTCACAGCCATCGCGGTGAACACTGGTTGTGCTATGCTTTTTCAGACTTGGAAATTAGACAAAATATCAGTGACCAAGGCCAAACACACTTTACACATCTACTCTAGGTGAGCAGAGTCCCTCCACCTCTGTAAAGCCTGTTTCTTCAAGTACTTGCTTTACTGCTGGCTAGTAACACAGGCAGCAAACCAATTCGGGCTAAAAGAGTTAAGCAAGAACCAAGCAGCACTGAGTTTCAAACCAAATATGGGAGAAAATGTGTTCAAGAACTAGTCTGAGGGTCTTCTCAGTTCTGTTTCCACATCACAGCTTCTGCTGAACAACCCTTTTGAAAGCTCAGGCTAGCTCATCTCCTGCATCAGCTTTGCCACAACTTCACTGGGGCTCTGCCAAGGCAAATGGTGGTTGAATCAAATCTTACTGATGGCCCAGAAATCTGCACCTATGTACGCCAGGACTCACTGTGAACACATTCACTTCTTTGCTCTTAAGACATATTACTTGTGAGCAATAACTCTAAGTGGATATTTGGATACAACACCTTCCAAACAATAGAGTGTGTTGTCTTGATGGGACTCTGCTCACAGTCCCTATGTATCTTCAGATACTAACGCTGAACAAAACCAATCCATTTATTATTTCTACAGCCTAATATTCAAAGGATCCCTTAAATAATAAGCAGGCTCAAAGTAATCAGCTCAATTCCTGACTAAAGGCACAACAACGTCTGATCAGAAGTCTGTGTGTTAGTTGATCCTGCTCTAGATGATAAATCAAATAACCTAGAAGCCTGCCAAACTTCACTGAAATTGTCATTTTTAACTATAATAAGACATGAATTAAGCTTTTAAACAAGCTTTTGGGTGAAATGAGTGTTATCAGGCAATAACACTAGGCTGATAAACATTTGGTGATTGCTTACCCTGACAATCCAACCGGAGTTTAATAGACCACAGACAGACTTTTAACCAAAGAGATGGCCAGCATCGCAGATGGTGACTGCTCCATTGTCTAGGGCAAAACTGTTCTGCAACCGTTTAAAACTACACTGCAGCATTTCAACTCTATCATGTAAATAATAGTTTTAAAAGTCCACTCTCTGAAACTCAAAAAATTCATCGAGCCACTGAGACAGGACACTGCTATGTATATACTCACATCATGTTCCACAATATCAAGGTATTCTGGTTGTGGTTTTGCTAGTTTACCAGTGCCCTGCACATTACAAATCTTTCTAAGCTCCTGAACGTGGATGAATTATGTGCATGTGAGCAATTATGTTATTTTAATTTTGAAAGCAGAACAGATATAGCTAAGATAAACCGAAATTCCACAAGTACAACTGTCCATATCAGAAGCAGTATCATGATATCTGCACAGTCTAAAAAAAAATGCATCTGTAAGACAGCTGTACTGAACAGCTCTCAAAGATTGCTGACTATGCCAACATGGCAACATGTCCAGAAGAAAACCAAAAGGCACCTTCCAGTAAAGATCTCTACACCACCAAAAGTTTGCTTCAATAGAAGACTTTGAAAGCACAAAGCAAAAGATTTAATTATGAAAGAATGAAGTAGATCAGTGGTTGAAAAATCCCCAAAAGGTACAAGAAAAAACTTAGCCATTCTTTTCTGAGAGTCCAATCACCATAAGCTTGGTAAAAGCCACTCTGATATCACATTGTTCTTCACTAACTCAAATAACTTTCAGAAGGCTTTTCTTCTAAGAAGAGTAATATACAGCTGGCAAGTCACTATGGTTCTATCAAGCAATCTCCTTAAATAAAAGCCCCCTGGTTTGAAGCAACGATTATCTGTTAAAGCTGAAACTCAGTGCAGAAAGGGGAACTTCACAATAGGAGAATGTTTACAGGGAAAAAAGTTTCCAATTTCCTGTCGCTTTGCAAGAGCGCAGTTTAAATAGGCCAGAGCCGAAGGTCAGCGACACAGCAGTAATCCATCACCACCACTAAGGACCATTTGAAAGTTGTAACACAACTGCTGCACTTGAGCCACTGCCCAAAAGACAGTGCTCTGACTAAAGCTAGAAAATTAATAAGAAAAAAACCAAGAAATGCCATTGGTGAAAGGAACCTGTTCAAATTATATCAGCATTTTATACCAAAATAGAAAGAAGTGGAATGTGGGCAGTGGAATTTTTCAGATTACCCAAGCACTATAGGAGAAACCTCCAGTTTCATTCCTAGCATTGCTCACTCTTCAAGAAATCCTTGCCAAGCCCATCAAGACCTACTCTTTAGGTTTTCTCTTCTTTTGAAAAAGAAGAAAGTACTCTTAAAATTTGTGGAAGGACTTGCCTCCATGAACTCAAAGCAGGAGTGAGGACACGAGAAAGGATTACAGGACTGCACCTTGTATGCAAAAATACTGTCATTCCAAAATGGATGGAAAGTTTGGTCTTTCAGTGGAGCTGCTGAAATGCTGCTTCAGATCCTTCTCATCGTACACAAAATGAAGAACATCTTGAACATTTTTAACACATAGTAAAAGCCTACTAAGGTTAGTGAAAGAAATACAGCTGCTGCAGCAGGCAAACCAAACCTAACCTAGTATCAAGAAAATGAGACTGGCAAAGTTCAAGAGTGGGAATGCCAGTAGCTATAATAAATTCCAGCCTCAACACAGCTGATCATAAAAGAGGTGAAGAATTCTTAAAATCTGGCTTTTCACTTAAACCCAGATGTCCATTTTAATCCAAAAGCACCCTTTCCTTTGCAGCACAGAACTGCCTGGGCAGTAGGAATACAAAACCTCCAATATTCAAATGCGTCATTTCTTGTCAAACTTTGACAAAAACAGCCACAGAGACCACTGATATTTTCACCTACATCAACTAGTACTGAAGAAAAAACAAAAGAAAAGCCTTCTGTATCTGGCACCTTTGACAAAAGGCAACGTGGTAAGCCAGACCATTTGCTGAGCTGTTGCAAAATGTTTGCCATGAACGCATCACGTTGGTGACCTCCAGCAGTAGCAACCGTAGCAAAGCATGTCTTATACAAGTGAGGCCGTGGGCATCAACAACATGGCAGCCCATACCATTTTAATCCATCCTCCAAATCAACTGCAAGTTCTTGAGGCCTCCTCTCACCCAAGGTAAGATGGAGAAGAGATGTCTATTCCTCAGCCGAAGTAGTTTCACTAACTTCCACGTTGGCTTTGCCATCCCAAGAGGAGAACAACTGCTCCCCTACTCCTAAAAAGGGATCTTTGGGGCTTGGCAAGCAAACATCCATCACCATCCACCAGAACAATCCTAAGAAAACAGAACTAACCAGCCATCTCCAGAACGCACCTTCCAACTGCTCTCAGGCACTGCATCCAAGATAAAGACCTGCAAGATAAGAGTCCCTCAAATGTTCTGAATAGCACAAGGATCCCTATGCCTCTGGGAGGTTGGGAAGACACAAGCTTCACTGAGGAGGACAGCACATGCAATTCACATTCGGGCTGTAAAGCAAGCAGAAAAAAAAAGACGACATGATGGGACTCTTGAACAGGCTGTCTCACAGAAGAACCAGTTTCCCACAAACACATGCCCTGCGCTGCCTCAGCTCCCCTGCCAGGGTCAAAGCAACAGCTCCATCATCAGGACCCTGGGCTTTCCCCCCTCACACTCACCTACTCTCCCACGGAAGACCTTTGGGTTCCTCCAGTGCCTTCTGTAGCCCTGCCTCATATCTCCAGCTCCCCTTGCATCTTCTACCTATTTGGCTGGCCTGATGGCTGGGCAGGAGACAGCAAATGCGTGCCTAGCCTAGAATCTCATCCTTGCCAACTGGCAGTAACCAGCTGGCCAAACAGGATGGGTCATAACTCAGAGGTCACGTCATGCAGTGAGGAGGAAGAGAGCCTCAGTCTCTCTTCTTTATTCATGGGAACATTCTCAAGAAATCTGCAGGAACTTAACGTCTTTAACAACTGTACATCAGCGTCAACTTTGGTTGAAAGTTTCTAGTGGAAGAAGGCAACCAGCCTGTACAACTCTCTTCCTCAAGTACCCAGAGCAAATACATAAAGAGTAAGAGACAGAACTACAAGTTGCTACAGACAAGATCTTTTTTTGTTTGTGTTTTATCAAGTCTCTCTTTTTCAGTCATTACGGGCACATTTCTTTCTCCACATTTCTATTTGTATGAACCGTCCCTGTGCTTGTGGAGAGTGTCATGTTATAAAGAAAGGACAGCAAATTTTATCCTTGCCTGAATATATCTTGTATTTTGTTCCAGCTTAATAGACTTAATTTCAAATACCAATACTCTCCAAAGCCCTCCCAAAACCTAAAAAAAAAAAAAAAAGGATGCATTTGAGATATAAATGCATTTATACTTATTTTCCTATATTATACATGGGGTAATTCCACCAGCTCCAGTAACTATAGGAGGGAAGAATCAGGCTCGCAAAACCGAGCTTTCACCATCTACTCTGCTCCTGATAAGCTGCTACATCTGCACCAGCAAATTAGTATTGCAGTCAGCTCACCACCAGCTCTTGGCAGCTTCCACACTGTGGGACTTCAGCATCTTCTGCTTCCTGGATTCTTCCCCTTTAACTGTGTATTCACTGTTTATTTACATAGACATTTTCTAAGGAACTGCAAGAAAGTTTAGTAGGCTTAACTTTGTCTGGTTTTGGTCATTGTATTTACTCTGCTTACTAAGAATAATTTTCTATTTTGCAATCTTCCCATGGCCAATATTTGAATTCTGTGGTACATTTCAGGGACTGCACCAGTGTTACTAATCCCTGACGCAGCTCTGAGCTGCTAGTGCCACCTGGAGTTTAATAGCTATACACAAAGCACGCCAAATCCGAAAGATGCATGCAAACATTTTAGCACACGGCCTGCAAAAGTATACATCCAGCAGCACCAATCTCTGTGCAACATCTTTGCACAGTGGATCTCATTTCCAAAGTCCGGACACTCCAAAAATTCAGCACAGTGAGCCAAGCTGAGATGGTCAGAGGAGCTCAGAGCTGCAGGCAACGTAAACCTCAGTCCAAGAACTGTCAGCAAAAGCCACCAAGTACTTTGAAAAACCGAATCTCAAACAAGTTTGGTAAGCACTTGAAAAAGCCCAGTCTTCAATATTTTTTCTGAAGTGAGCCTCTTGATTGCCCATACACACTGAAAAACATACATCAAAGTATATCTTTATATCAACAATGAAGTCAAAGCATGAAAACAAGGGGTTACTGAAGCAGCCCATACTATTTCAGATAGAAGCCGTCTCCTAATACCACTTGCCTTTGGATACAAGTAAAATAGAGGTCACCTGGACACCCTGGTGTTAAATTGTAGGCTCACTTAACCAGTAATGGCAGAACAATCCAACTGGACTGCAGCAAAACTGTACCTGTGGTAGCAGAGACACAACAGAATAATTTATGCAACGTCAGTGGGGTCAGACTTTGGCTGTCATTAATCCATTCCCATTGTGTTACCTACCACAAAAAGCACAGTTGTATTTAGTAGTGCTACAGCAGAAAAGAACAGAGCAAAGAGCATGTCAGAAGTACACAGTATGAGCAGCTTAAGAAATCCAGGTCCTTGGAATCTCCTAAGCAAATGATCAGCTCTTCAGGGTTTTGAGTTTGTTTTTTCTCTGTTTATTCCTGCACATTTAAGAGAAGCACATCAAAGACGACCTGAAGCACTGCTAAATACAACTGTAACTTGATAAGGATGAGGACACTGGCTGTCACTGTGCGACATCATGTTTGACCTCCAAATATTTCGAGAAGTTAGCTGCAGTAAAACCATGATTCCCTCAACTGCCAGCCTTTGCTTTCGTATTTGGCATGACAATTTGGCTTTCAGTCTGCTCATCACTATCAATAAAACATTTGGCAAATCAAAGAGCGGTGAAGACTAACGATGGCTAACAACCTGAACAGAGCACAGCTCTTTGCACTATTGCTGTACTGACTTTACAGCAGCAGCAGCAAAATGTAAAAGAAAGTCAGTATCTTTGTACCTGTAAAATAAGCACAGCTGATACAGGAGACACTGAAGAAACCCCCATGGATTCACACTGGATTTTTTACAGTCACCTTTCCTATGAAAACAGCAGCTTGAGACTCCCTCTAAAGCTAAAGAAGGATTTAAATGCACTTCCTGAAAAATCAGTGAAAGGCCCGATGATCAGGAGCTCTGGAAATGCAAAATTCACCATGTACAAAATCCTCCTGGTACCCAGTCCAAGAAAAAGTACTTTAAGCCCAGCAGGGATTGTTTCAAGAATCTACAAGCAACTGCAGAAAGCAAATGAGAACATGTTAGGCTGTATCTACTAATCACCACAGGAAACATTAATATGAAAAGTTTGCTTCTATTTTCAGTTTATTTCATGACATCTACCTAAACAGATGAAATTGCTGAAGCATTAACACAGCAAAATGTTAATACAACACTGCAAAATAACACAGAGCCAAATACTTCAACTGTCAGCCTCTCTCTCTCTTTCCAGCTATATTTGTTACTTGGAGGCACTAAATAGTTTGTGCTGTATTTGTTTTTTACGCAAGCTTGAACACTGATGGAAAGGGAATCAGCGTTTTCTCACAATACAAGATTGGCTACGACTTTAAAAAGCAACTATTACAGAGCATCTTTTATAAAGGTATTTGCAACCAGGCAACTACAAGAGCTAACACGTATACAACCCAATAGGTGAGGCTATATTTAGCTGAAATTCAATGCCAGTGCTAAAATAAAACCATTTTTTAAGCAATATTCAGTTTATCTACAGGAAGGTAAATTTGTCTGAAAGTGAATCAAAATAAAAAGAGCGAGCATTACAATAGTCTAAAGAGATGCTGTTCAAAGGCAAACTTCTGCTATGCAACTACAATTTCAAAGAGCAGCTTTCTCCTGAATCACTAGTACTGTTTTTCCCTTCTCTTGGGCTAATTATGCCCTCAGGGATAATCTTGAAAAGACATTGAACATACACCCAAAGCAACCAGTTGTTGCTAAATAAATTAGATTATCTTTTGACTACATTGCATTTGTTATTTTGGGGGGAATGGTTCTGAGGGAAGGAGAGACTTGTTTTATTTTTATAGCCACATAAGCCTCTCCTGGTGTGTTATTTGCAGAAAAAAAATGTTATATGACATGTGAAAAAAGAAAGGCAGCTTCTCTTCTTCACTGTTGAGTTACCATTAAAGAATTAGATGAATAGCAGAGGAAAGGTGGAGAAGGTTGTGCCAGCAAGAGGCAGCTGTAACTGTAAGGATACAGATACAATAGTTTTAAGTCTTTGAAACTGCAGATTTAAATAAGTTGATCCAATGCTGGCACTACCCCGAATGTAGGGAGAAATACATACCTACTTACCTGGATAATGAATTCCTGTCCCTGGAACATCACAAGGAAATCTGAGTTCTCTGGGGAGAACTTTGTGTCAAAAAAATTACGGTAGGAAGGTGACCTCCAGCACTGTTTTCATTTTTCAAATGACCGCTTTTTAAATACCGTTAGAAAGGCACCACTTCATTCATTCCCCAAACCTGAACCAATACAGACTGGGTCTGAAAGTGAGCCAGCGTGAAACACTCCTGCAACTACCACGGCACAATACAGAGCCCTGCACCACAAAAAAGCCAGGTCACGGTGCTGAAAACCACCCACTACTGCCCTCTCAGTACCACAGGCAGTCTCCACAGCCTTTCTAGGGTTCCTGTGTCCCAAAGCAAAACCTGGGATGTCAGGGGGACTTGGTGCACCCTTCCATGGAGTCAGTGGCCTCTCTAACCTCTTAAAACAGGGGGCTTGCAGCAGTGTGCTCACCTCCCCACTGTCCACTTCTAGACAGCCATGTCTCCAGCAGCCCACTCCCCCAGCCCTGCTAGCCAAATCCACCTGTCCTCCAAACATCCTTGCAGGCAGACAAAACAATCACACTTCTGGATCATAAACAGACAGTCGTAACTAAATAAATTAATAAATAAAAATAAAAGGCTGTAACAGTGCTCCAGCTGCTCTGCAGCGCGCTGCAGTGTAACTGCCATCACATTACAGCCTTCAGAATCGAAGCTGAGAAGATGTATTGAACCAGCCTCCTACAGCCCCTCCACTGGTCCCAGCCAGCAGCAGCACCACTACGGACATGAAGAGAAGGCAAAGTCACTGCCACTCCTTGCTAAGCCTTTGCTTTATTCCTTCTGACAGCAAATTTAAAGAATGGCTCTTTATCTTATAGCTGTGCTAAGGTTAATGAAAAAAAACCAATGACCAAACACATCAGATACTTAATGGGCAGAACGCAACACTAGTCACCTACAAAAGCTCAGGCCGAAGAACGGCTGAGATCCTGGGGATCCCACAGCTGCTGGACTCATACAGAACGTGGTTAGAACTTCAGAGTCCAGATCTGTAGCAAGGTGCCTCCACTGCAATAACCAGAAGTGCCTTCTCAGAAGCATCAGGAGAGATAGTATCGATTCAGCAGGCAAGAAAACTGAGCACACTCTCATCCTAAGAGATAAAAGAAATGAGACTAAACTCCCTTTGGTCTCCAACTGAGCAGCATAGGGGAGCTCACATCACCCCTCTCCTGGCTCTGCCATTCCGAACTGAGGCTTCTGAACTGCAGGGTTGTCAGTCTGGCTTTTCTCATGCTTGCTCTTTATTTTAAAAAAGAGTGTTAAGTTCATTAAAACTGTTCTCTACAGCTCATAGGAAAAGTACTGACCTAATCATCTGGTGGATTGTTACAGTTAGTTCGAACTACTTCCTTCTCTGGAAATAAAGTTTCAGTAACAAAATCAGAGTTTGAAACAAATAAAAGCAGGGGACTAAGATGCAAAACAGAGATGCGAAGCTGATCTTTAAATATTCTTTGAGAAACCTACACTCTGGGAGCTAGAGGCATATGGGACTATCATCTTCTCTCTCAAGCTGCCTTAGCAGATACATTAAACCCTGCGAACACTGATACACTCTCCACATGTTATAGCGTGCATCACGCCGAGATGCATTACCCAGCTTTAGCTTGTTCCTCTGCAACAATGAGGTTGTCCTGCCTCTGGTTAGAGCTTACCATGACTGAGGGTCCAGAGCAGTATCTTTAACATAAAGAACATCATCTTTCACTTGCTCTGTTAGAAGTCTACCACTAAGACTTCAAAGCCTGGTCTACCATCTGGTCTTTGCAGAACCTCACCTTGTTTTGTGAGCGCTTCTCTCAGAGCCGGGGTAATCATCTCTCTCTTTTCACTTTCCTCCTTCCTCCCAGCGTTCTCTCGAGTCAAGCTCATTCCAACATCTCCTTCCTCGAGCTCATGTTCTCTCTGTTTAAAGACAGTGAATTACAACCATTTAGATTCAAGCATCACATTTTAAACACTGTGCACAGTTCAGCCACAGACCTGCTAAACTTAAAACTGACATGAATGCCCACACATAAATTCTTGCACTCATGTAATCCTGCATTCTATCCCTCTTCTCATTAGATACTAATTTAGGACAGTAAGTTTAAAAAAAAAAACAAACACACCACAAACAAACAAACAAAAAAACCCCACACAACACACAAGATTTGTTCTATTAACACAGCAACAGAATTCCCTAGGACATTTTAAGAAACAAGGTATTTGAATCTCATTTTAGAGTAAGAGGGACTCCAGGATTTAACCGCAAGTGTTTCACGATTGCACAATAATCTCATCTCTCCGCAGAACGCAAACCGGAGGGAACAAACCATTTTGTGGCTGACATACAATTGCCTGGAGTGACAAGCAGCCATCGTCCCAATTATTTGGGGCAGGTCAGGGAAGAAAGCCACATCACTACAATGAGTTAGACAGCTCAGGAGTTTACAGAGTAGAAGCTTGTGCTCTCCTCAAGTCACCTATGGCGGCAGCCATGTGCACCACCAAAATTCAGTGATCACCAAAGGCCCTGCAAGAAAAGGCTGTTCCCCGCTTGCCCCGCAGTCAACTCCAGACACACGAGCTGCGGCATCCCACCTACGTTTGGCTTCCAGCAGATGCTGCTTTATAGACACAGTTAAGCCCTTGGAGCTTACTTAAAACGAAATGCAGGAATATCACGTATTAGCATAAAGTTTCAAGCAGGAGAAGCAAACCCTAGAACATAAGAAATTGTGAATCCCCCGCTGTATAAGTGTCACTTCTGAGACTTTATGGGTATTTATTGTTTCATGTCTGCACAAAGAAGCATGAAAGTGTAAATAATTACTTTGGTATTTCATGCAACTTGTAATCTGTCAGTCCTTTATGGCTTTTTTGAAATATTAAAGGAGTTACGGATAAACAACAAACAAAAACCAACAGAGGACATTTTGTTTTCACAAAACTGAGGCTATTTCACATCCAAGCCTCTTTTGTGCCAAAGACATCAAGAAGTTCATACAAACGCTTCCAGTTTGAGTCCACCCACCAACTGTTAGCATCACTAAGGAAACCAGTGCTCTTGACTCGCCAAACTGTTCACAAACAGGGAAAGTAATCTAGCCGTTCCTAGACACACAGACAGATTTCTTTTGTACCTGAACAAAATTTCAGAAAATAAAGGTGCCTCAGAAGAAGGAAAAAAAAAAAAAAAAATTTAGGAAAAAAGCCCACACAGACTCAGAGATTCAAGGACAAAACAGAGCTGCTAATAAGCACTTGAGAAGGGAATCGGAAAGTGAAACATTTAGGGACAGAGGTTATTACCTTTC
>NW_009207529.1:48891-67195 GCF_000690835.1 Fulmarus glacialis
AAAATCTTTCCTCACAGTTTCAGAGAAGTTGTGAGGAAGGTATTTTCTAATGACCAGTAACACAACGTGGTCCTTACTGAAGGAGAAAGCTGTTTCTGTCTTCTACTTCCTTTCACTCAGTTCTCTGAGTTTTTAAGCAGAATTTCATTAGTTTCTGTAACACTTCAGAACTTCCCTGAAAGGCTAGCTCTATTAAGTACTTGTCATTTGTTGGGTTTAAATGCTCATTTCTTGAGACTTGATCTTCATTTATCACCAAGATGCTTTAACAGTAAAATATTAATATTACTGGAAAAGCCTCATGCATAAGGAAGGAAGGAGATAAAAGGAGATAAAATCTTCATCTTTTAACTATTAAGTCTTAAATGAAGAGCTTCTCCTCCCACAAGCTATCATTTAACCCAGAACTAGGCCCAGCCGTCCACTTAAAAAGGAAAGGCACTATCTTAGTACAGATTTGTTAGCTACTTAAAGCAAAATGCTACACAGGATTTACAAGCGGACACATCCTGGCCTATCTTATGCCAGGTTGATTCTCCTTGATTCTCCCAGAAGAACTAAATATGCATTATGGAGCACATCATAATATTAAAAATACAGCAATTGACTTAACCACAAATGAAACATCCTATCCAAGACAGCCTTTAGATACAGAAAAAGTCCTTCTGAATTTAAAGGGTTTGCATTTCTACCTGCCTGTTGTGCCTGTTACTGCAATATTTGAGAAAAGCACCTAAACATAAGAACAACAAATAAAATTTCCTTACTGGCAGGGCAGAAACACATTTATTTCAATAATCATTTTTCCCCTCACAGAGATGATAATATTTTTTTCCCCCTCATCCTGATGTGAAAGCCTGTAAACAAAATAATCATTTGTTTTTCTCTGAACTGCAATACCTGACTTGTTCAGTTTGGCAAGTGATTGGCTTCAGATATTTCTTGTGGGAAATGGAATTCACAGCCCTGGGAGCTTTACTTATTTGCTTAATAAACCTTTCATAACTATTATTTAAGGTTTGAGTGGAGAGAACAAAGTTAACTTTGCACAGAGCAAACTTTTCAAGTTCTGGTGATTTAGCAGAAAGCCCTGTAGTAAATCTAAGGCAACTTACTATCTTTCCATAACAAATCAAGCAAGTAATGACAAGAGCCAGCTTTTCATGCCCTTGAAATACTTCACTGCCGAAAAACTGAAGAGTCATCCTCTAGTCTGTGTTCACAAACAAGAGAACTCACAGATGAGAAAATCTAGGAATACGCTCCAATTTCTTGGTGCCGCAAGGCTCAGCACAGCTCTTGCTGCAGCCTGCTGGAGTTTGGGGGGCTTTTTTGCTACTGCTATTGAAGCAGATCTGAATAAAAGCAACTAAACCTCATGTGTAAGGACTCAGGATCACCTCTTCTACAGGTGAAAGCAAAAAAAAAAAAAAATCTCTTCCCTTTTATTGCCATACAGGCAGCACAACAGACACAAACAGCACATACTTTATGGGCAGGCAGGGGAAGCCCATTTTTGATGGGTCAAGAGCAGAGGGTGTCCAACAGACATGTGCAAGAACCTCAGCATTCTCGGCCAAGGCAGAGGTGTTGCTGCCCCTTTGACAAGTCACAGTTCAAACGTTTCAAATTCTTTCCGACAAATACGCCTACAAAATTAATCCACAGCCACATTCAGGTACTGTCAGACTGTCCAACAGGACATGCCACTTCTCCTCCTCTCTGAAGTGCTCTCTCCAGGACATCAAGCTGCTCGATGTTTTCTGGTTTATTACATCAAATGCTTTTCAAGCTAAGATTGCAGGGACAAGAAAAAAAAAGAGAGGCAAGTTCAGCATAACTTCCATGCAAAAAAGTATTCCCTAAAACTACCTTAATTTAGCATTTTAGCCTCATGGCTCTATTTATTGATGTGCCACAGCTGAAAAAAACACGCTCGCCGAGAAGTTTTTACTCCTGGAACGAAAATGACACCCAGAATATCCCAGTGTTGACTGAACTTCTTTCCTACTTAACCTCCTAGTGGTCAAACAAGAGGGAACCCCTGGCCTTGTTACGATTTACAGCCTCATCTATCAAAAGGCTCCAGGATCTTTTAACAAATGAAAGGCACAAACATTAAGAAAACAGTAATACATCAGGGGCTGGAGCCAGGACTAACAGAACCAACACTAAGGGAAAATGTTGGCAAGGCTATCAGGAAAAGACTGCCTGGCAGCAAGAAGTATTAGTAAGACTTTCCCAGGGGAGTCATTAAATGAAGTATTAAACTTCATGAATTACATGAATGAAGAGTTAAAGTTCACACCAAGCAGAGCTCTGGAAGCAATACTCCAGTGGCAAGAGGACAGCTAGAAAAGCTGACAACTTTTCCCCCAGTTCAGGCTCCACTGTCAGTGGCACCATACGCAAGAACCACACAGGGGTTTTTTGAAAGTTAACTAGACATCAGGCTGCCCACGGGAATGGCACTCATTTCCTTACAAAGCAACCTTCCTGCGAGACTGAAACACACAGAAGAAGAACAGGACAGGGAGTAGACTTGCACAAAGATACTCTTGAACACAACAGAAGAGGAGCAGAAGACTGCTAGTGCACTGTGGGAACCTTTCTGCTCCAGGTACAAAGCTCCGGCTGTCACAACTCAACCGTAACAAACGGAGACAGAACTGCAATTTGCTCAGTCCAGGGGTTAAACACTCTGCCAATCTTACAGCAACACAGGATACTCAAACTGCTGTCAGTCATCAATAAAAATGGCTTTGAGAATTTGCAAGTGAGCGTAAAAATGAATCCTGGAAACTTGGATTGAGTCATCAGTGAACCAGTAAACACCCCAACAGCAAGAAAATCTTATCGAAAATAGCAACTAGAGTCTACATAATCACAGGCTACATACCCACTCCATACATTGCTGCCCAGTTAAGCATGAAGCAAAAAGCAGACAAGGATTGAAAGCACGGCAGCTGAGAGACGGGGAACTTGGCAATCTATTACCTTGCCGTGACTGAAATAGGAGGTGGCTTGATCAAAAGTAAAAATCATGGCATGTGTTTCCACAAAGCGTCCCCAACATGGGGAAAGCCCCTGAGAAGTCCTGACTGCTACCAACAAAAGACCAAACCTCTGAAGTGAGATTTTTCTCCTGGAATAGAAACCTTTGTGAACTTTCAATAATGGTCTGGAAGGAAGTCTCCATCCACGTCTACGTTACTATGCTGTAGAATAACGGAAGGTCCCTCGCATTATTCTGAGGCAGCAGGTACTAGCTGCCATCCAAAAAAAGAATGCTATTCAAACAGACCTGCAGCTGAGCCCCTGCAGAGGGAATCCTGCATTTTCTTGTTTGAAAAGTCAATGCTGAGATTTTTGGACATACACAACAGCATTTTAAAGCCCAAACTCACACAGACAAGTAATGATAGAAGACTTATGCTGCTATCCAAATGTATCAGTCTGAAAGGGCACTGCGCATCTTCTGTGAAATGCAGAAGGATAAATGATCCCACCAACGTCCATTTTCTTGTAGGTTCAACATCGGCCAGAATCCTCAAGGACAAAAAGATTCCCAGATCACAACTCTAAAAATATATCTGCAGGGCTACACTGGGGTTTAAAATTGCTTCACTGAGCTATAACACCACTGCTCTGCTGTACGGAAGGTTTTTTACAAGGTGTCGTTAAACCACAACTCCATTTCACATACTGCTGCATGATTCTGTCGACATTTGTTTGATTTGGGAAACTTCCTTGGACACACCATAAAGACGACTGATTTTCAAAGGAAACAAAAGAATCAAAACTAAAAATGTGTCTGTCTCCACTCAAAAGCAACTAGCTAATATTTGAAAATTGGGCCATATATTCACATTTTTACTCCTTTCTTCTGTGCTACAATAATCACAACGGAAATCCAGGTAACATGATTTAACAAGCGTCCTGAAATGCCCAGCCTAAAACTAGTAAGATTTTCCACTTCAGTCTGTTCTGCTTTCTCACACAGAGAGGATGCAGCACACATCCTTTCTCAATGTCTTGCCATATTTTGCAGATTTTTTTTTAAATGGCTCTGTAAAAGACTTCTTCACTCCATCATTTCTTTCTTTTCCTTATAATTTAGGACTAAAAGGGCATTTCAACACCAATCTTTCAAGCGGTCAAAACGCCATGCACACATTTAAAAAAAGAAAGTGTGATGAATTTTGATTCTGCAATCAATTGCTATGTTTGAAGAAGCCTCCAGTCAATCGGAGCTAATACCAGCTAGAGGTATATTTCCTAGCAGCAATAGCTGTTGTGGAAAAACCAGCCTTTGTAAGCAACACTGGCTGGACTGCAGACTGCTATTTTGTACTAGAAACCCTGAATACCTTCCACAGAAAGGAAGGCAGCTAGTGTATGCTAGCGCACTGACACAAGTCAGACATCAGCGAGCAGTCAATTCTCATATCTGCCTTAGAGATGCAGCTTTCACTGGTCTTCAGAATTCTTGTAATGCAGGAAAGCACCTAGCCATAAAAATGTTAATACAGATTATGATAATACAGATCATTTTGCTGAAGACCACATGCAAGCTCACCATCAGCAGAAGTCAGCGCTAACTAGAGAGCAGCATGGGAAAGTCCCTATTTGCACTTTCCCTAGCTGCATACAAGTCTTCCAGGCACCCACAATAGCAGTTTTGGTCTGTAGCCCAGTGATATGCATCAACCAGCTTTTCAGAAATATTAGATGAGAGGCTACGAGATTATCATAAGAATACATTATTAAAGTCAAAAGGAAATTGCCTGGTTTCTACCACAACCAATCTTCATTGACTGTAAGATACTGTAAACTAGTCAATTAGGAAAACAGACCAAGACAGATAACCAAAAGCCCTGCAGAGCATCCCTCAAGACCCAAAGCCCCACTTTCCAAAATCACAGGCCAAGGAAGAGTCAGCAATGACCTGGTGCTTCATCGTCCCAAGGGGGACACAGCGCAGTTCCATGCACACAACTCCACAAGCTGCTTTTCCAGCAAAGCCTTGTGCTTCACACCTGGGTCTCTTCTGCACGTTTGTTTACAGTAGATGATATATAACAGCACTCCTCTTTCTAAAACTACCAACCCATTGTTGTTTCGGTAGTGCTGATCACCACAGGGACCCAGCCCAAACGAGCTGGGTCAGAAGGAAGCCCTACATGGGGATGACTTGCTAGCACAGACGCAGACCCAGACTGCCTTGCCACGAACCACTGACACAGAGGCTCTGGCCATGCCAGCGGCAAAAAGGAACATCATTTCCTCATGCAAAAGCTTAACTGTGCTATTAGGAGAAAAAACCACAGCATGGTTTGGCACACGTGCAAGTACTCTGTGCAATACAAAGACAGTTTAATGTCATGTTACAGTGTCCAGCTCCTTCTGTAGAGCTGAGCTCATTCTCTTATGCCACACTCTTCTGTTCAGAAGGCTTTTAGGAGAGGCTCCATCTCTTCTGCATATCCACACCACCTAGCAAAATGCAATCCCCACCTCAAGCCAATCCTCTGCAACCAACAGCAAAAGAGGGATGTCAGAATATCAGCTCTGACATGATCAAGGAAAGGTAGATACTTTGCCTGCTTTAGCAGCCCAAGTATCAGCAAAGGAAGCAAAATTGTGGCTCACCTTATAACAGGAAAGAAAAAGCAGCTCCCACTGTCCATAACTGATGCTGCCCTTCACACAGAGGGGCAGGACACTGAACAAGATGAAGACGTATATTTTTGCAGTTGAGAGCCACTTACAAACTATGACCACTGGGTAGTCACAGCAAATAAGGTTTGACTGGAGAGTACGTGTGGACAGGCTTACTGCCAGCTGCACTGCTGAATGACCAATCTGCAGGGTTTGTCTAGCAGAACATGGACACATTTACTGTACCTCATAACACCTTACCCAATCAACATTTATTTGGCAACAGATGCTGCGGTCCCACAGGACATCCTTGTGCTACTCTCTCCTTAGATACAGCAACGACATCAACTGGTCACTTCCTCCCAGCAATTACCATCAGCAGATTATTACTCTGAGCATTGATTTGTGGACTTCTGTTCAACTGTGTTATTTGGCTGGCAAAAACCTTAAAAAATGCACAGGAAAAATAAACACCTGAGAAATGCAGCACAAAGTTTGTGAGAAATGGTAAGCAGATGGGCTGGACTGCTGCAGGCTAAACCCTGATCATCTCCAACAACAGATGTAGTCAAGAAAAGGCTGCCAAAAAAAAAAAAAAAAAAAGGAAGCCCAATACTCAGGGGGACTTCAGACTTCCAGAATTTTTTATATCTATCAGCTCTGCTTCACTACCCATTTACTGACTAATTTACAACAGACTAAAGAACAGCAAGGCATATGGGATCTACCACCCAGGGCAAAAATAAGAGTCTTCATTCAAAGCCCTTTACAAAGGCTCGTCAAGGAAGCCAGTATCATACCACATGTCAGAGACAGAATGTCCAGCCAGAGATTACCTTTAAAGTAATTTTTTTCTTTTTTTCCTCTTTTTCATTGGGCACTCCCAAGTCTTACATAGAAAAGGCAAGCCTTAAGATCTCTTGTAGTGTTGTTTATAAATTTTAATTCTTTTCAATGGCCAAGGTTTAGAGAAGAAAGATTTGAACACAGGAAAGGGGAAGGGTGAAGTGTCTCTGTGACAAATCCAGATTTTAATGCTGGAAGTAGTCCCCAAGCAGTTAAATGATATTTCTTAAAGCTTATTTTTAAATGTAGGATCACACTAAATTCTGAGCCAGAGTAGCAGAGGTCAAAATCTAGCCCAGAGACTGAGCTGTTGCAGATAAGAGCACATATTTCCTATAGGAATCTTTCACCCATTAAAAGTTAGAGAAAGTTTTTGGAGAGCTCTAAATGTGCACATCATTTTCAGCTGTTTCTAAATCTGACAGTTAAGTACCCAGCCTTATTCAATTCAGCTAAAATATGGCTAACAGTTCTTGCATACTCTAAAAAGTTTCTGCCTGTAACACAAAGTTGCATACAACACTTTGTCTGTAAACCTTACACCTTAAATACCTTATAACTTAGCACTCACTGCCCCATTTCAAATCAAACTCCAGGCAATTTCATTAAAAGTTTCTTCACCCAATGTCAGCAAGGTTTGGTCTTCCACAGCACTCATATGCTCACAAAAGGCTCTTAGGAAACATTGCGAGTGGCGTGATTTACAATCCCAGTGGTGGTAAATGGCTAACATAGGATGACTTTTTAGGGAAGAGTGCCAAAGGGGATCAGGAACCCTCCCCTGCGGCAAAATGGACATAGAAATAAACAGAAACTTCTTAAACATGTTCTCTGGGACGTATTTTGTTTCCTGTAAACTCAGACTTGGTCTTGCTCTCTCACACACACCCCTCCTCTGTATTTACATTGCAAATGTGACTATCAGCATCATTAAGCTTTTTGTTTTAGAAAACAAGAACATTAATCTCAAAATTGTGTCAACAAAATATGCCCATTTGATTACTTCCCAACCCATCAAAAAAAATCAGGATATTATTATTACTATTACTCATGCCTGCAGTTTATAAATATGAAGGTTAATAAAGCCATTTCATTCCCTGGGAACAAGTCTAGATTGATCTGTCTTTCTAGTTTATCACAATCTCCCAGCTGTGGGAGATAATCTACATTAAGAAATGGTGTCCCTATGATTAATAGCAGTCTTGCAGGCCACAAACATACCCATTAGATTTCACATTTTATCTGATAAATACATTTCAGGGAAGTAACTTTGGAGGACAGGAAAAGTGTGCCACAATTGTAAAACTCAGAAATCCAATTAGTTATTAAATCCACTGAGAACCACCACTGCCTCCTGCTGCTGCATGAAAGCAATTTGGAGAACAGGCCCAGGTTCTCAGCCTAAAAACAAGCAGCTGGAAGGGTAGTAAATGCAGAGAAAACCCAGACCTTAACCCACCTAGCTGTTCATCACCCAGCCCAGCCTGGCACCACAGCCTTGGATCATCAGGCACCTGAGCGAAGCACAGAGAGAGGGGCTCTCTCACCTCAGAGCTGACAGCAACGGATTGACCTCTCCAGCCCTCCTTCGGGCCATGGTTGTATAACACACTGCTGGACTTTCATGCCTACCAATTCCCTTCATGAAAGCACAGGCATTATCTGTACTGATGTAAAGGTTAGAGTCCAGTTCAGGAGCTTACTAAGCACTACCTGCAACTATTTCCCATGGCAGCAAGTTCCAAAAATTGAATTACTCAGAAAAAAAGGTCTGGATTTTAGCAGCTATGAAGTAGTCATCACCACATAGGCATGAGATTTGGGAAACAAGTGTGGAATTTACCTTCACATCAGTCATCATTTTATATATTTGAATGATTTCTTGTTGCCACCCTGCCTTATGTAAATTTTTGGGCTCAGATTCAGTGTGCAGAAGGCACCATCACCTTGAACTGTGTACCTTTACCCTCAGAAGCTCTTTAAAAATCCACCTCTTCTCCAAGGGAGAGTATGTAATAGCTACAACTATACCAGGAAGAGAGGTTCTGGCATTCACCTTGAACTCCTGAATCCACCTGCCTGATCCAAATGACTGCAAGAATCCAGTACCTGTCTCAAGCCCTTTGACAATACTTTGTAAAATGCAATGAAGCTGCAGTATAAAAAACTATAAAACAAAACTCAGCCTTGATTTCCATCAAGTCAAGTAACAGGAGATGGATGCAAAATTAAATTAAGATCACCTGCAGAGATTTGAGCAAATACTCATTAGATATACTTGCTTCCACAGCCTCACTCTGCCATCCCATAAAAGGCACAACAACAAGGAATTATGACTACCTGTGACTGCACATCTGTCTCATCTGCTAGTGATTCTCACAAAAGGCAACGCATGCCTGCAGAAGAGATCAAAGATGGACCCTAAAACATTTCAAATTAACTATATTGCACAGGGCAGAACCTACTATTCTATCTCCCATATGCAAAGGACAACTCAAATCCACAAAACCCGTGCTGGAAACTGTTATGCACATTTCAAGTCCAAGTAATTCTGCATATGAAGAAGTGTCTGTGATATAACCCTGAAAGACACACGTTTTCTTTAAACTTGCTCGCTTGTATAGGGATAGTTCAGGTACAAAAAACCAAAGCACTTGCCTGTGTTGGTAGGGATTACTGCAAGACAACAGATTACATCAGTGTAAAACAAAAGTGTCAGACTAATTTTACACAGTTCAGCGTTCTGCTAGAGAAAAAAAATGGCTAAAGGGACAACGCAACTCATCTGAAAGAAAACTTCTCATCGCACAAACTATAGCCTCTAAAGTGAGGATGTGATTTAAACTGAGATGCGCTGGATTTAAACAACTGTATCTTCCCACCTCGAAGCAAGAGAGCCTCATCATGATAAATTACTTTCATAAATGCAGATCATCCTGCTCTTTCATATCAAGACTTCAGCATTTATTTTTGTTATAGTAAATAACCGCACCTATGGGATCATTTTACAATTCAAGTGTTTGCATAAACCTGTTGAAAGTCAATGCGCACATTCCCCAGGAGATTCACCACTGAGACAAAGTCATTCTTTCTCCCAGCTAATGATACAGATAGTCATCAGTTCAGGCTCTCTCATGAAATATTTACACAGCTATATCCTGCCATCACTCTGGAAACGACACCCCCATTCAAGAGAGCTGAGGATTTACATTGAAGTCACCGCTGAGGGCCCCTTCTCCATTACCTGCTCTGGTTACAGAAGCATGAAACCAGAAACGTAGATCGCAGCTAGGCAGGTCAACCACGCAGAACAGGAATAAAGGGGCCAGTAATGAGAACTACATCGTTTAAGGTTTCAAAATTAATCCAAAAAGCTGGGACATGACTAGGGCTGGGCAGTTCAGTGGCACCAGCCACAAAAAGGCTGATCCACAGTTTTAGGGCCTCCTGTCTCACCAGCTGACAACACCTTATATCCAAAAGGGCCAGGACACTTCCATGCACAGAGTGTACTTCCAGTCCTCATCATTGTCTCACAGAGAGACTTGCACTCTCAGGATTTAACCATTTGCAAAGGCAAGAGGGCAGCATTCAACTGCCAGGGCAGAACAAGTGTTTGCCATCTCCTCCAAGGAAAAGGCAGCAGATCAGAAACTGCAGCTTGCAGACGAGCATCTGTGCTCAGACAGCTGTCCCTGAGATCAGAGGGGCTACTTCAGTCAGAACCACAAGAACCTGATCTACAGAGATATTTGTACTTTTGCAGTGAGTAATTTGTACATACAACAAACAGGCCTCTCACCACTCAAGCAGAGCAACAAGAAGGCTAAGGAGAACGTAGTCAATTGTTTGAATCATGCATCAGCCAAAATGGTAGGCAGCAACGAATTTTCACTGCCTATGTATAAAACCATACTTCAGCCATGTTCACTACCAGAACAATGAGCTAGGAGCAGGAGGTATTTTATTGCTGTGCTCACTTTTTATTCATAAACTGGACTATGATATGTGGTTTTCCTGGCTTACACTACACTTGATCATGGTGTTGCTGTATTTTGTCAGTCGGTGAAAACACAATGCCTAATTTTTCATAAAACTGCTGGACAACACCACCTCCCTTCCCTGGTCTAAATCATCTGGCAGGGCACGCTGCTACAGAAAACACAGTTCCCTTTTTGTCAGTGTCCTCTAGTGGTGAGCACATGCAGGAGAGAAGAAAGAGGACCACTTCACAGCACAGTTACACAGGGAGAAAGACTGATCCTTTCTCCCACCAACATATGAAAGCCAAACGGTTCATTCATCCTTCTCTTGCAAACTGCAGCGCACAAGTCCATACAAGCTCTCACACAACCGTCTGCCTTGCCCCCAGGTCAGTGGGATGGCTCTCCTAACGGAGTTTGTTACAAGCAGCAGGAAGGGTTTTGCCTCCTTCCCCCTCCCTAAGGTGAGGAACACAGATCCCCACGCTCCCCTTGAACCCCCTTCCCTCCCAAGCACACAGTCTCCTGTGACCCCAGGCCTGGCTTGCTATGGCCCAGCGGTGTCACCTCGGTTCAGACTGCTGAGGAAAATCGTTAAGATTCGGGAAAGAGCTCTGAGAAGTCCACACCATAGAGGCATACTAGATAAGGAAGGTGTCATTACAGACAGAGGTGGATTTGTTGGGAGGGGGATGGATAGCAGCTCAAGGGTTCACGAGGAAAGACACCACCGTGGAAAGATCGCTAAGGAGGAAAAACAGAGTCAGCAGATAGCAACACTGTACATCACAGGTCCATTCCGGGGCCAACCCTTTCCCTCCCAACTTCCAACGGCGTGGCCAGCACACTATGGCTTAGCCTAGTAGTTACTTATATCCCCACTCCTTCTTGTGTGCTAACCAAATAAATGGGTTTGGTATATCTTGTTTGCAGACTCTTTGAATGCAGAAAAAGAAACGTGAACAGAACTGCACGGGAACAGAGATAGTAACACCCTGAAACAAAGCAGGCATCGCGGTTGTCTTTGACAGGCTCACCACAGGTCGGATCAAGCTCACTGGCCTGCTCTGCAAGCACAGCACCTTATCTTGGGGCAGCAGGAAGCAAGACACAGAAGCTCTTGCAGCAGGGTGTTACCACTCCACCAGCAGCTCTGCTCCCCATCACAACGCACTAGCACAACACATGCCTGCATTTCAGCTGACGTACCCACGGGCAGATACAGTAACAGGATTTGTGTTTAGACACTGGACCGTGAATCACAGTGGCGGAAATGTACATTCAGATCTGGATGTTGGCTGTGGAAGTAATTTCTCTCAGACTGAAAATAACAGGTTACCATTGCAGCATTTGCTCAGTGAACAAGTCACAGTTAGCTGATAACTATATCCAACACACCTCCAAGTATGTTCTTTTTTGGAACAGGTTCTCCGATAGCTCATATTTCACTCTCCCTCTAACTAGACCCTACAGATTCAAATCCAGCAGGTAATATTTTAATCAGTTCAACTGATCAGTGACAGAGACCTGACAGTTCTACACTCGCTGTAGCAGCAGTACCTTTGCTTTCTTCATGTGGCTCATGATATTGCCAAGATCTTCAACATCGATGACAGAATTTGTGCCTCCAGCTTCCTCAGCATCAGCCTCCTCCTCGCTACTGGTTTCAAACAACTCCTCTGCCTGTGTAAGAGATCAGAGAAAAAAAATAAATTAGGAACGTATCTGAATTTTAAACGTAAGACCTTCATCTATGCTAACCAGTGAAATCAGCTCTCACAATCAGTAAAGACTACTGAAAAACAAGGAATAGTCTACCAATAACCTGTATAATGTACATGAGACGCATCTAAACATGGGGCTTTTATCAGTGTGTATTTTTAAGAGTTCAGTAGCACACAGACCACCTGAAACTCAGTCCAGATATCCTGCCTCCAGACTGCTCTGTTTTCCTCATGTGCCTATCTGATCACATGAGAAGCGATACAGAGGAATCCAACTCCCACTGCATACTATGATGATCTGGACGCTTAAACCCCTTTAACTCCTCCAAGTGCCCCTCCCTGAATGAACAGGGAGTGAGAGATCTGCTTTCCAAGTCAAACTCTTCACAGAGCAGAAAAGTTGTCTCCCTTTCTGTACACAGCCAAGGTACAGCATAACAGCATTGTTGTAACAGCAAGATTTATTCCTCTTGTTTCTGCAGCGGCCAACACACTCAAACCCACCTAGCCAGAAGAGCCCCTATTTTCTTACAAAATTCAACGTGGCCATAGCAATCATTTCCAACCCACAATAAACGGCTTGCAGGGAGAATTAAAGTGCCACAGCAGCTCTGGGTCTTGCACTGTAGATCAAGAGAGAGGGTTTCTTATTCAAAACCTGCAATCAACAAACACTCCAGAGGACACACAAATGATTACAGGCAGACACATTCAGAGGAAATAAAGGACTTGCTCAGGTAACAGTCCCCCAGCTGCCTTTGGAAAAAACTTGGGATGCAAGCAAAGCACCTAAGCTTCAACAAGTTGAAGTGGAAGCAAGTTAACTGCTCACAGGGAACTAAATGCTTCACTTGGCCATGAGTCAAAGCAAAGGCTCTGGTGAGAACCCAGACTGGCTTCCTGGAGCATCTGTCACAACATATACCTCCCCCTATTCAAGGGGAAGACTCCCTTATCATATAGATGCCATGTAGCCTAGGTCCACCACAAATTCTTTGGTCATTCTTTTTGGAAGACTTATTCTACCTGTTATCCACCATGGGATCTCATCCTTCCTCCCCCTCTGCTCCATAACAAAAGCATCGAGCTCCCACAGCACCCTTCTGGGCTGTAGGAGGAAGGAGAGAAGTCAAATAGTGCTGCAAGGGGCACTAAACCATAAGGCCCCACGGATTTTTGCTCTACCTCAGTATTCTCGTATTCTGATGCCTCACGTTCATGATCTGAGCTCTCCTTGCTCTGCTTCCCCGGAGATTTGCACTTCCCTTTCTTGCACTTCCCACTGCAGGGCTTCTTCTCCCCTCTGCAGAGCACCTGGAGCTGACTGAGGAACTTGGCTTTCCAGGCTTCAAAGTCAGCCTCAATGCTGCCATGCTTGCTCTGGGCCACATTGCAGTCCCCCTCGGCACGGGTCATGATACGTCTGGCACTGAGCATCCACAGCCACCTGTCAATATTTCTTCCAACCTAGGATAGGATGAAAGTTAGAGGGGAAATCAAATGAAGTCCAAATTAAACAAAGCAGACAACTAAGAAAGCAAGGACCAAGCCTGGAAATAGAGCTAGCGAGCTGCTCAGGACTGCAAGGCAGGGACTTCTGGACTCCCTCTCACCTGCTGACTCAGAGCACAGACACAGTCAGTCTGAACACCACCACACACCCTCGGGCTCCCATTTGAAAACACCTCTGCTATCATACTGATGTGATAAGAGACGAGCTCTGGGAACAAGCTGCTTTTTGCGATGCTTGTTGGTCAAAATGGCCATATGCGTAACACATTTCACGTGGCCCCAGCTATACAAACATAACAACCTGGTGACAAGTCATGCCATTTTTCTAACTGAGATGAAACTAACTACCAGGCTAAGATACTGTCATATTTTACATCAGGAAATAAAGCTAAAATCCACACAATACAGCAAAGTACATAAGTTTGAGAAAAGAGCTCTAAACTAAAAGGCAGCAAGTGAGAGGGTTTACAGTACTGTGCCCTCATGCACTGATAGAAAGCTTTCAAAGCTGGGAAGTTAACTCAGTAAGGATTTACCAAATCCATTACCATACCTCCCAGATCAATGCAGTGCTTATGGGACTCCTTCCCCATTTAAAAGGGCCGCACAATTGCTTCAAAGCTGCATTGCCCGTGCCCTAAACCCAGTCCCTAATCAAGTCCACACAACAGCTGCAATTCTCACACAAACTACCAGTATCATTCAGTTTTGTAGCATTTAAGAAAGCTTAGCTTTTCAGAGGAGCAGAAATCAAAGAAAGGTATACAGGAGATACCGTGTTGTAATGATCAACATAAACTGAGTTTCCCAAGCCAAACACAGCATATCTCAGGCCTTTCAGATACGTCTTTCCAAAGCGGAAGTCATTCGCAGCCTCTTCTAACCACTTGCAGAACCACGCTGCACTCTCGGTTGGCTGTCCATCTGTGTATGTGGCTACCAAGAACACACAAATGTTCCTGCTGGTTGTCTAATAATATAAACAGAAGAGAAAACATCACTGCATTTTTCAGAACACGTTACATCAGGAAGAGAGCTGTAACACATGGGCAGTTGGAAGAGGTCAAAAGACGAGATTTTTGCTAAGTGAGTTAATAGTCTTTGGTATGGGATGCTGCAGGTGATAGTCCCAACGGTGGTGCATGGCCATCTTCCCTGCAAAGCCATTTTAAATTAGCCAAGAGAGATCAAGCTGTCTTTCCCCTACTTAACAGAGACACAGTGGTAAAACAGAACTGGACACCTACCTTCCCCACCCCAATCAACAGCTTCTTGAACTGCAGCAATAAAGTCTCCCATGGATTCAAAAAACAACTATCAATATTCACAGAAGAAAAATCCATCAAGGATTACCTAATATAAATACGCCTCACAAGAAGTTTCTAACTTACAAGTCTACGAAGGCTGCAGAAGTATCACTATCTACTTATTCTGGTTTTGAACCCTTCCCCAGGTGTACACTGCCAGAGACAGAACAGGGGGACCTGGTGCAGCCACTCTCACACGCACCTGAGTTACAGAACTAGCTCATACAAAGGCACTGTCAGCACGAAAATATTCTATGTGATCCTCTCCCAGTAATTTTCAAAATTTAGGTATTTTCTGCTGAGGGTTGGTGGGCTACACTTGCTTACGTAGAAGGGAAGCAGTTTTCAACACACAGCTTTGGGGATTTCCAGGATAACAGGAGAGAAATAAAGAGGAAAACAGCCTTCACAATCCCAGGAAGAACTTGCATTTATTATTCATATTTAAGATGTACCTACCTCCTCTGATAAACAATCATCTGGATCATAGTCTCCCATGCTAATGACTTCCACAGGCAAATTAAGGGAAATAACTGCTTCAGCCAGACCTTTGGCAAATCTCTGAAAAAAGAAACGTAGAAAGTTATCAATTACTTCAACCCAACTATCGTAAGGGTCAAACAAGCCCTGCCATGCCCAGTCACAAGACTTCTCCCAGCACAGAAAGAACAATGACACATGAGAACTGGACACTGGACCTATAATTCCTCACATTAAAAAAAAAGAAGTATACTGGCTGAAAGAAGAGTTACATGAATTTTAATGACTAATGATTTTACATTTACACACAAATTAAATTTCTTTTTGAGAAAGCACCTAAAACAGCACTTCTCTCTAAGACCTGCTAGCAAATTAAGAGTATATTGCAAGACTAAACTTTAAACTTCATAATCAATGTCTCTATTGCATGCCCCACTTAAAGGGAGTAGAAAAATTTGTTATTTTTATAATTTTCACTTATCTTTCATGTTAGGCAATGACTTCTAATGAGCTAATGAACTCTCTGATGAACTTTCAGATTTTTTACACAATGCAGGGTTTCTAAGGCAAGCAACATACTTTAATCTCAACAACACTTCAAATTAACTTCATATATGTGAAAAAAAAAAAACCTTATACCTTTGCTGTGCCAGTCTGAGACCCATAGAAAATCTTTACCCCAGCAACATAGACCTCCTTTGCCTGCAGGGTGGCATATCCATTTACTAGTTTGTCTTCTATTCCTTCAGAAGAAGTGAGATTCCCGTTGGATTTCTCACCCTATGAAACAAGCACTGTGTCGCAGTCAATCCCTTTTCAAAGTGATGTTAACCCCATTTTCCCAAAAGCATTTAAAATTCAAATCCTGTGACCAGATTCTCAGTACTACGCAAATGCAACTGTCAAGGCATTTTAGTTTCTCTCATACCTAGAGAAACACACCAGTAACTATTTCTCTGAACTAGGCCATGCTACAATACACTCATCTCACACATCAGGGAGATAACAGGATCCAGCTGAACCCGAGAACCTCCCAACTCGTGCAGCAGAACTTCACTCACCTGCACGCGGAGGTTTTAAATTCCTGAATGGCCCAATCCCACTCCCATCCTGAAACCAGTCCAATCGTGTCATCATGAACATGAAAACACTGGGCACAAGCAGAGTAATTTACTTGAAGTGACAGAGCAACTCAGGCTGACACATTCTCTCAGGAACAAAGTGAGAAGCGCTCAGCTGAGATCTGCTCTAACATCAGCGCAACAAGGGCGTTTAGTTACCCACAAACTTAAGACGATCCAGACTGAGGATTATAACCATCAGATGAACTAAAATGCATTTGGGATTTGCAACAACCTAGATGGGCCCACAGTGAAATAGCACATTTCACATTTCACTGCACCAGTGGGTACCTTTACCCAGCAACTATTCACTTCCACACACCGATTTTTGGGGTCTTCTCAGACAAAAATGCTTACATGTTCAGTTACCTTCTTTTTGGTTTTGGTGGTGGTGAACTGAATGACGATCCAAATGCTGATCCCAAAAGCAACAGCAGAATAGATGTAAAATCTGTGCAGCCATAAGGACACCAGGCAAGTATAGAAGTTCCATGTATCCATTGAGACATCTATATCTAGAATAAACCACAGATTTAGCAAGAGCAGATTCGTAAAGTATGAATTTAGAATGAGCACACAAAAAATAGAGACAGCACCCACAGTCTCATGCTATTAGCCATTCCTTAGGCTCTGCAGAAAACAGCTTTTGGCTAAAGACAAGACACTACAATTGAACCAAGGAGCCTTCACCTCCTCAGAGGTGCGCCAGCTGAGTTTCGTCTGTGTATCCAAGATAACATTTTAGACTGTCACATGGAAATTGGGTTTTTCTTAGATAGGGCAGGTTCTGTTATAAGGCAAGGCAGAGAATACTTGTGCTGTGCAAGTGTCTGAAAGTAAAAAGTACTTCTGAAACATCCACTGTATCGTACTGGCCTTAGTTTTGCACAGACCCGACATGTGCAGATCTCTGGAGCTAGAAAGCTCCATTTCAAGGGGGAAATCACCTCCACAGAGCTTGTTGCTGAACACAACCCTTGCTTGTACACATTAGATGCCACACTGATTACAACAGCTTTGACCCAGAGTTTCAAGGCCAGACTGAAACCTGGATTCAATTGAAAGTACTTTTCCAGAATTCTGTCGTGTGAGTGAGGTTTGATTCAGAACAACCGAGATTTTTCAAGTTGGTTCAGAACATTCAGGGTACACAATGTTGTAGCCAGGAGCACGCTTGTGTAGTGCCTGTGATTACCTGTTTCATATGAAACATTCAGGAGTTTAAATAAAGCTTGTTTGTGACACTTTTTGACTGAGAAACACAGACGGCACCCTCCTACTGTTATCTGCAGTCCTCTTGGATCTTGTTCTTGCAGACATGAGACAGGAGCACAGAAACCAAGTCTTTCCAAGAGGCTGGAAACTTTGTTATCTTACTTCTCCTCTGTGCTGTTACTTACAGTACCAGATCAAAAGCTTGAGGGGATGCCCTTCACCCCTCCACCAGCATCACTGAACCTCCCAAAAGAAAAGAGCTGAGAACGCTTGCCACTGTGTCGGCAGCCCTGCTGCTGCCAGCCCACACAAGCAGCAAACCCCTCGAGGGGGGCTCCAGAAGCCTGCAGCAGCCAGGGTACCTCGCTCCACCTCACCCCCCGTACCCTCCCCGCAGTTACCCCATGGCACCCACCCCCCCGTGCCTGACCCCCCGCTGGAGCTGCCCCCTCACC
>NW_009207530.1:0-13069 GCF_000690835.1 Fulmarus glacialis
ATCTCTAACCGTTGAGCTGTTGTCTTGAGGTCAGATACCTCTGTACAACATTGACAACCAAAATAGTCTAATAACTGTTAGCTAGGAAATGACTACATTTAATATGTGACAACAAAGGAATTGCCATTAACAATGCTAGTAATTCTTACTTGTTAACAAACGCTTTTTACTGCCTTCCATCTGGGTTGTTACATCATGTTGCAAGCATGAAGCTTTGAACATCTTTGAGACAGTTAGCACACTCTTAAACATCCAAACCTGCCAATATTGAAAAGAGTAAATCAAACATGTAAGCAAAGGACCAGAGCATAGATCACCTTTTTCTTTTGATGATTATTGTATAAATAGCTAACTAACAACAGACAAAATGGCAGGAAAGAAATTAAAGAACAGCATATGCATCAGCAATGCTTGCCTCTTTTACTAATCCTAAAATGAATATTTGAAATGCAAAACCTGAAGGGTGTGTATAAAGAAACTAACCATGGATTCATCCAACAGAGGTTGTTGCACAACACATTTCTTGTCTCTACCTGTAGAAAGTCTTCCTCTTAGCAGGAGGGGGCAATCACTCTGATGTCTTTCTGAAACTATGAAAATTCCACTATCACCGCAGTCTCCCCAGAATGTTAAATGAAGAGTTTGTTGTATGAGCTTAAATGGGATCTTCTTTCCTCTCTCATCTTTTCAGACCACCCTTGCAGCAAAAGGTACATGGAGGCCTGATCCTTCTCTTTCACCTTCAGATCAGTATTAGTTTTGATAGGATTACAAAGCTGAGGGACAAATTAAGCCACAATTCAGGCCATACTGTAGTTCGACTTCAGCTATTATCCCTGTTTTGCAGACAGGTCAGGGATATTAACACCTGTTGGTGCACCCAAAGCCCTGACAAGCCTCACCTGGACCCTCCACCCATGCACCTTCTGCCCAGTGCCCCAGGAGCTCCAGTTAAGCTCAGGCTCAGGCCCCCAGTCTTCACCTGAGCTACATCACTGTGTACCTGTGCTCAACCCTGTCCCTGCTGCCCCAATTTGCTCACTGGGCTTCCTGGGTTGACCTCGGATGTGACTAATTACCTTGCTATGT
Source organism: Fulmarus glacialis (assembly GCF_000690835.1). Taxonomy (NCBI): domain Eukaryota; kingdom Metazoa; phylum Chordata; class Aves; order Procellariiformes; family Procellariidae; genus Fulmarus; species Fulmarus glacialis. The sequence goes on from NW_009207530.1 coordinate 1,090, forward strand.
CTGATGATCACCAGACCGTCACCGTTACCGTTACCACCCCTGCCCTGATTAAATACTGCAGGATGTTGTCCTGGTCAGGGAGGTAATTGTTTCTGACTGGCTTGTGGCTGTCTGCAGCCACAGCCTTGTGGAGCAACCCAGCTCTTCTTGTTCCCTCGCCATTAGCTCAGGTTTCTGGAAGGACCCACAGTTTTCCTGCCAGACATGCTACAGTGTAATGTAGCTCAGGCAAGGACTAGGGGAATTCTGGCCTGAGCTTAAATGGGGCTCCTGGGGCCATGGGCAGAGAGTATGGGTGGAGGGCTCAGGTGAGACTGGTGAGGACAATTAAGGGAAATTAGTGCATTCAGGGCCCTGATGCAGAAGAAATGAAGCTTGGGTAACTTACTGGCACTGGAAATGAGAAAAGCAAAGAGGTTTTGTAACTATTAATGTATTATTGCAAAGTGTGGGGAGGCTGTGGCACAGTGGCCAGCAGTTGGTTAGTTTACATGTGCGTTCAACTCTGTTATTGCTAAAGCATTTTCTTTCTTTCTTAGATAGGATCAAGAATCTTGCTATGCTGCTTGAGTGTAGCGCATTCAATCCATGTGGTGTCCAAAACTTTCCATTAGCTTGTCACTTGACCTTACTGAAAAAATAATAGACAAAAAAAAAAATGGTTTTCTGATCTCTGATACTATTTATCTATATTGATTTTGAGAAAATATGCATATAAATGCAGAAGATAAAATAGATTCTGACTTTGTACTTCTAGGTTCCTGAGCATGCAGAACTTGCCTGGATTCTTGGGTGCTTAACTAATGTGCCACGTCTGCTACGCTTGCCCCAATGGAAGGTATGGAGAGTTTCGTAAGTTGAAAGGAAATGTATGGGAATTCCGTAGAACTGCTGTCCTTGAAATACTTGTTATCTGTGAAGTACCAACTGTAGCTTGGTTTTCTTTGCTTTAGGTCTAAGTAATTCTCTAGTCCTATGGTGGAAGGAGCAAAATGTGTCTTTCCAGGTCTGTTACCTTCAGTGAACGTTTTTCTGCTGGAAGCTACAGAATAATATTTTTGGCAGAGACTTGCAGAAACTGTACGAAATAGAAGGGTTGTTTAGTGTTGTTAAATTGATTTTGCTAGAATGCTAGGAGTTACTTCAATGCTTATTTAGTAATGCAAAACAACTGCAAGATATTGCAGTGGAAACCTTGAGCCTTGCTGTTTAAGGAGTTCCATAAACAGCTTTTCTTTTTCCACCGTGAAGAGTGGCTGTTCTGTAGATTTTATGGAAGAGGGTGCAAAAGAAGCATGTGTTGGAAGAGGAGTACAGAAATTATAAATATTAAAAATGTGCTGAGTGATAAAGTTAATGCACCTTGAACGTTTGCCTTTACAAGTTTCAAGTGTTCATCTTCTTAATCTTGGTACTGCATCAGCATGACTGCATCAACTGAATTCTTGCATTTAATTTCCTTGTATTGTATTTTGGCATTTAGTAAGCAGAGAAACCAAAAGGCAGGAGAGAGAAGTATGAAAAAAGGGGGGAAAAAAAAAATCTTAAGAGCAGTTTAGCTTGCAGAGTTCAGAGCAGTCTTAAATACCTCCAGATGTTTTCTTTTTTCCTGTTTTTCTTCTTAATTAAATAAAAACAGTAAAACTTAAATACAGCAACCAGCGTTAATGTATGGCATAGATTAAAGCCAACCTTTTCAAACCTGAGGTTCTAAGGTTAAGCTCTTCAATCCAATTTTGACTGGATTGACTTTCCAGATCTACAGCTAGGTGTTACAGGTACTAGGCTTTGCAAATTAGGTCCCCTGAACCCTAGGCACTTAGAGATGTAGACAGAAGACAGGATCTGTATGAGAGGGTGAGAAAAATCTAAAGATATTTGAATATTCTTAATGAAATAATTAAGGTTTTAAGGATTTTAGTGTATTTAACTGTTGTTAAAAGCAAAAAGTAAATATACCGTTGCTAGAACAGAATGAGCATCTGTAGCCTGACTGTCTTGGTTTAAATGATCCATATCCTAAAGCGGTAAAGGACTTCAGGACAGTGGGTGGATTGTTGGGAGCAGTGTGAACTAATGGAGAGAACACGGGACTCTGCCTCAGTAGTTCTGGGTTCTCCTCCTAGCTGTCACTGACTCTCCTGGTGACTTTGTGTGACCACTATGTCTTGATCTCTTTTCTGTGAAGCACAGGTATTAATGCCTTTTTATATCTTACTATAAAGTGTTTCAAAAATTTACTGCTGAAAATGCTGTTTAAAAAGTAGGGGTTATCAATAATAAGTGTAATAACCCAGCCTGATTGTTTTGCGTTTGTAATCATTTTCGTTAGTAGATTACAAACAGAAAGAAAACACAAGCCTGTGTTTTCTCCCCACTACAATATCAAAACAGTGCAGGGAAATTCATAAATATAGAACATAAAATGGGATGTGTGTATTCACAAGGAAAGGATTTTACATGGCACTCTTTTCTCTAGAATTACACAATAAGTTACTCAAATGAATCAGAATTCTAATTAATTAAAATCACAGACTTTGATACCGTTAGCCAAAAGGGTGATTTCTCTCTGTTTTTCTTTTGCGAACAGATGAAGCGTGCCAGCCAGAATAATGAAGGAACTGTTGGTTTGTTGACTTACCCTGTGCTTCAAGCAGCAGATATTTTGCTGTACAAGTAAGAGGCAGAATGTGAGCCCATGGTCACTGTCTGTTCAGCTGTATTAAAATGAATGTTCGCTAGGTCAACATGCTAACTTATTAGGTGGAGGAGCTGGGTGTGATTAGATCAGAAGATTGGAAATGGATGACAGCTTTTTCACCTCTCAAGTGGCTGGTTGAAATCTAGCCTGGTTTGAAAGCAGCTGACAGGGCTGTAAAGAGAAAAAGCTGGTCACTTCAGAACAGTTCTTAGGGAATTATGACACACTGATGTTTAATTATACATATTACATGTTCACACACATACATATACTTTTTTTTTTAAGTAGTTATGCTTTATTTTATGTGTTGTACTGCAGAGATACTTAAGCTGGCTGTATATAATATACCATATTAGTGTGGGATTCTGTGTAGGCCTGTTGATACTGATGAAAAAGTGAGTAATTTACTGCACCTTCTGGTACCTGGGCTAGTTCAATTTTCTGTGTGCTGCAATGGAAATACACCCTAATGAGGGACTGGTGACTCAGCATGCCTAAGTTTGTGGTGTAGCTGATGGAACTTGTAGTCATGACTGGTTGTATTTCATAATATATTTTAAACTGTCTCAATAAGTAAATGTCAGAGACAATGCACTATGTATTAATTATTTTTATGTTCTGAGCGTATGTACTTTGTGGAGTTGTTCTGAAGTGAAGTTGTGATTATTTGTTGGGACAGAGAAGTAGTACAGAACTATGAGGGCGGGGACTTTAGGAGGACAGAGTAACCAAGATTGGCAAGTTGTTAACACAGGAAAATCTATCTAGAGAAATTTAATCCTAAGTGATCATTAGTAAGGGAAAACAGTAATGTTAGAAGACCAGTAGATGATATTTCTAATTCACTTGAATTTTAACTAAAAATAATGGGAAGCAAAAATCAGAATTAATTTAAACATTAAAATAATCTTCTAAGCAGTGAGTCCCATTTGATTGTCAAGCAGTGTTTAAGGGTGAAATTTAGACAACAACAGAAATCACCTTGTTTTGATTGAGCTCCATCATGTATATGTCTTTTCCATTTCTAATAAGATCGTGTGATTCATCATTCCTTAGTGAAGCCTGTGGTTTGTTTGCTACCATGTGTATTAACAGCAGGCTGTCCAGTCGGAGCACAAAACAAGGAAGTGAAAGAGAAACAATATCTCTTTGAAGAAATTTGACATAATATCTTTAATAAGAAATGTTTTAATGTAAAAACATAATATAGGGAACAAGAATCAGGGAGAAATGGAAACACAGAAAGGGAACGGCAGTCGTGAAGAAGAATTAAGAGCTGGAGGAGGGGGAGAAACAGTACTAATTCAGATGAACCAAGGATCAAAGAAACAGGAAAACGGACAGAAGGTAAATATATGACAGAAAGGAATAAAAATAGCACCAGGACAGAAATATTAAAAAAAACGGCAAGGAAAAAGGCAAAGAATCATGCAGAGGCATTTATAAAGACAATGTGTTTTCTGTTTAGTGGCAAACTTTGTGAATATGGAACCATTTTGGCATATGGAAACATTTCTTTTGACCTGCTTAAAGTATATTGATTATGGTAACTGATTTTCTTTCTGTTAGTTGTGGGCCACTGTGATTTCCTAATGGCTACTGTAATTGTTTTTAAGTTGCCTTGCTGACTGTTTGGTGGGGAATAAAGGTGGACAAATTGATTCCTGGATGTCAGCCCAGTAATTCAGAATCGGAAGGAAGGAGTACCATGTTGAACTGAAATTTTCTGGCAACTTAAAAGATGCATAGTGAACTTTCTTACACTGGAACATATCCAGGATTCAGAGCTGAATACCCCACAAGCCTTAGAAAAAAAGTCTGCTGGGGGAGGGGAAAGTAATCAGAACCTGGCAAGACTTCAAGTCTGCCTCATCTAAAAGAATCATACATTTTTAGCGAGTATGATTAACTGTGGGAAAGAATCACCAGGGGAAGTAATGGATTCTTCACCTCCTCATGTCTTCTGATGCAGATTGTGTTTTCCTCCAGAACTGTATTCAAGCTATTGAGTTCAATACAGAAGATCAAATGATCCTTTGATCCTAACAGTTCTAATCTATGAATGATAACACTTGTGGCAGTAGAGGCACTGGCCCACGTGAAATTTTTGTAATGGTGACCCATGAGGAAGAACCACTCTCTTCTTTCCTTTCCTTGATAAATCCACAGTACTAACTTCTCAACAACAGTTATGTTTTCCTGAGACTTGACAAGACAAGGTGCTTGCGCTTTTTGCCTTGCAGATCTTTCTTACTTTGTTCGCACACTGTAACACATGCTCTTTGATCTCTAAAGAGACAGCAGGAGATACTACAAAAACCTTTCTTTGAGCTGAGTTTAATGATTTGCTCTTACTGGTATCTTTACCGTGTATGTTTTTGTGAAGGGCTATTTTTGCCCTTGGAGACATGCTTCAGTTCAGCACAAAAAGCAGACTCATCCTGGGATACAGTCAGTTTGAGGTCTTGTTCCCACAGCACCTATATCTAGTTGGGACTGAGTGTTTGGCTCAGTCTGGCCCTCAGTCATGGCAGAAGCTGTGACACTCTTGAGTAACATTTCAGCAGAACCGGAGAGCTTTGCTGAGTTTCCTGTATCTGTCTTTTATTAAAAGGTCGACACATGTTCCTGTTGGAGAAGATCAAGTCCTGCACCTGGAACTAGCCCAAGATATAGCACAACATTTCAACAAGAAATACGGAGAATTCTTTCCTGTGCCCAAAGCCATTTTAAGTGAGCTGGTCTTGGTTTGCTTTTTTTCTTTCCCCTTAACTGCACTTCAAGGTTGAAAATGGATTTAAATATTGTGGAAGTAGTTTCAGGGACCAAGAAAAGGGAGCAAACTGATGCTAAGGGACTGGAAAATTAAAAACTGACAACAAGAGACTAAAGGCTGTGAAATTGAATTCCCAAGATAGACATAAGGCTTTACAAATCCCCGGTAGAGGAATGTATGCGACGTCTGGTATTCTAGTCCAGGGGGCCAGATGCACTCTGCTGCTGCCAGTCAGCCTTGCTCTTCGAGTATTGGACCTTTTAAGAGTAGGGTCTCTGATCCATGTTGCTAGTTCAGGAGACATGTAAGGAACAAGACGAGACCTCTACCAAACAGAATTCTTCAGTGTCTGAGTGGTAGATGTTTACATGAAGCATGCTAAACAGCTTGTAAGTTTATTGCTACAATGCTCAAAAATCTTTTAAGTGTGTTTAATAATATACTTGCATATTTCAGTAAGGGTCTCTTACAGAGTTTAGATTTCCCATTTTTGATCTTAGACTCAGGGAGACTTAGAAGGAAAATCTTCTCAGCCATTTTTGAGCTATAAGGTCATAGGCCGGGGGGTGAGGAGGAGTCAGATGGCGCAAATGGCACGTTTGTTAAGAAACGTGAAGAATTGGGCAAGGAAGAAGCATTGCATCTTTGTTGTAAGTAATGTAGAGGAATGCACAGCAGAGACCTTCGCCCCTAAAAGGGCAAGGAGCTCTCATCTTAGAAAAGACAGGCAGTAATAAACCTTTCTCAATTTTCAAGCCTCAGTGACAAAAATGGTGTTAGACCCAGAGTGGAGCTTAGAGAATACTAGGTGTTGCAAGCTCTGCAGTTTCTAATGAACAATTAAATACTAAGCACTGTAATGAGGAGCTGAGCGTAGCCTATGATGCAGGTGAGACTGTTTCCCAGGAAATAAAAAGCTCAGTTTGAAAAAGGAAAAAAGAAAAAAAAAAAAAGAAAAAAAACCCCAAACATTTAAACTTTCCTCATGAAAAGCATACCTTCATAAGTGCACAAGTATATGCAAACTAATGAAATATCCTAGATGAATGGAGGAGTTAGGGACCTATTCAGACTCACTAGCTGTAGACAGTTAGATTACCTGGACTCCTTCAAATGTGCAGAAAAGAGACAGACCCTTCCAAAAGGTGATTCAGAACACAGCAATTTCTGGGGCAGTCTGACTTGTACCCTGGAAGAATACTTATCCTTTCACTGAGTACATAGGCCGTCTGTGAGGAGTATGCGGGTAATTTAGTTGGCTGTATTAGGTGTCTAAAAACAATTGGTGTGAGTACTTTCCAGATCAGTGTACTTTGTGTACTCCATGAATGATGTTTCTTGGTGAAAGACTGAAACTGTTTGGATTTATGCTCTTAAAGAAAGTACTTTGCAATATTCCCGTATGCTACTATTCTATTTCATGTACACGCATATATCTTAGTAGTTTGTATAATACCCACACCTCTCTTATCTGAACAGTGCTTTCTCTCTAATGGAGCTGGTTAGTGTTCAGTTAGGGAATTTTTAATGACTGTCTTTATTGGTATTTAGGAGAATTACCAAGAGATTTTGGGTGGAAGATTAACTGTTCTGGGATTCTTTATTACCAGTGGATTTAACCTGTTTCTCCACTGCTACAGAACCTTTCAGTAACGTGCAGCGTGTGCTGTCTAGGTAACTTGTCCCCAGTGCCAGGAATACAAGAGAGGAGAGAGTTTTCGGGGAAGATCAGCATGTAGCCATGGAAAATATTAGGAAGTGTCCCAGCAGAAGTTTCTGCTTAGTGAGGAGATGAGAAATAGAGCAGGTTTTCATTTAGTTTGTAGCAGGAGAAAAGTGGCTTAGAAGGGCATGGAGGGCATAAGGACTAAATAGGAGCGTACGCGATTTTGCTCACAACTCATTTTTAAGCAAGGATAAACAGAGAACTTAGTCATGCTGCTACAAGGTGTTCTTAGCAATTGTCATAAGAAACGGTTGTCTGTGTGTGTTCGTAATTATTCCCTTTTGGTTTTTTTTTAAAGGTACAACAAAGAAAATAAAATCCCTCAGAGATCCAACAGTGAAGATGTCCAAGTCAGACCCACAGAAATTAGCTACTGTTAACATAGCGGACAGCCCTGATGAAATAGTGCTGAAATTCCGCAAAGCTGTGACTGACTTTACCTCTGAGGTGACCTACGACCCAGCTGGTCGCCCTGGTGTCTCCAATCTGGTGTCCATTCATGCTGCAGTAACGGGGCTTAGCATCAAAGAAGTGCTGCACCAATCTGCTGGTCTCGACACTGCTCACTACAAAATGGTGGTAGCAGAGTCAGTTATTCAAAAATTTGCACCTATCAGGAATGAAATCAAGAAACTCCAGGAAGACACATCCCATCTGATAAAGGTTTTAGAGGATGGAGCAGAGAAAGCCAAAGAACTGGCTGCCCCCATCTATCAAGAAATAAGACGACTGGTGGGATTTCAGTAGAAACTGCTGAGTAGTTGCAAGGACTTTTGTTTCCTGGGACAGACATTTTGTTATTTGTATCTTCTTAATCATTTTGATTTGAAACAAAAACTTTTTTTTCCTGGAAAATCCAAGTAGAACATTGAAGGTGTTTGCATTAAAAAATGTGCATGAAGCCAGGTATTTCCAGTGGGCCCAGCACTGAGCTTGTCAAAGTCAAAGAGGGAGGGCGGAAGCAATCACAATTCACGAAGAAATCCTGCAAAAGCAGAAGATAAGGTTTCCCAAATGGGGTTTTGGGTTTTTCCATTGACCACTGCAAGAAGATGAGGTGATCTAGCAGAAAGATTTGTATTCTTGTCAAGAACATCTTTAGCTGTGCATGTGATCTTGTTACAGACGGACAACTCATCCCATTGGTGGTTATTCAGCTTTGATATGGTGGTTGAATGTGTTCTTGGATAACCAGAATAAAAGCACAGGCTTACAAATCAAAATGCTCAGGGTGACGAAGAGAGTGCTTACTGCCTCTCCCTGTTGCGTCTTCAAACTCATGTAACTTTGTATCTGCATCTAGTTTGCGTGAAGTGAGTCAATGAGTCTCATGGGTATGGATATCCATACTCTAAAACTCCCTGTGACTACTGTGCTAGAAGGCCTCTTTGATAGTCACTCCAAAGAATCCAGAGAGTGGACTTGAATTTCACTTCTGCCACTTGTGTCATCCTGCTGGTCAGGTCTAAGGTACTTCAGTGAGAAATGACATGTGCTTCAGCTGCTCCTATTCCACCTGCTGTTTGGTTTAGCAGGGAGCTCCAGGATTTTCAGTTCAGCCTCAAGTTTGGGATTCCTTTAGAAAAGGTGCAAGCAAAAAGATGTAATCCTGTGTGAAAGAAATCTTAGGTTGAGAAATCAGAGAACTTTCTGTAAAATTTACAAATTACTTGTTTAGAAAATTGTGCTGGGGTCAGAGACAGGATGGGATTAAATAGATCTTTATGAAATGTCAGTACTGAGCCTCAAGAAAACTCAGTGATGGGAGAATGGTGTCAGCCTCCACTGATCTTAGGCCGCACAAGACCCACAGCCTAGGACCCGTGGACCATGGCATTTGTTGGGGAATGTGTGGCAAAGGGAAATTGCCAAAAGGAGACGCCCTCTTTTGAAACAGGGGTAGTAGTACATGTTAAAAGGTAATGAAAGCCCTACAGGTCCTGTGCCAGCATATTTAGGTGTATCATTGCACTTAACTGGTGCTGTGTTTGAAATTGCTGTGCTGTAATGAAAATTGAGTTCATCCCATACTCAGGCAGCTCATAACCATTATACACCTATGGCATTTGTCATGAAGGATTGCAGTCTTACATGACTGAGTTAGTAAAACCGGGGTGGGAGGTTCTCTGTAGTGCAGGTGTTTGTTTGTTTTTTTAAATAAAGCTATTTAGTTTTAAATTTAGTTAATTATCATAATGAGGTGATTCAGAAAGAATTATTTAGTTTTGCAAAACAAGAAGTTGTGGACTGAGCACCTGCGGATCTCTACTGAGTGAGACCTGTGTTCATTTGTTAGGGATCTGAAGAAGAGAACTGCCATGCAAGAACTTGATGATGACAGAGTTTCTAAAGTTAGTCAAGACTAGAGGAGCAGAGTGGATGGAGACAGAATGATGGGAAACCAAACTTGGTGTAGACAAGTCCAAGGTAATGTCCTCTGGAAAGCATAAGTGTGTTCAAAAATAGTCCCTGGTTTCAAATTAGCTGTAGCGGATTAGGAAAGGGCACATTTATAACTGTGCATATTTAGGTAGTTTTACAAAACTTTTGTCAGTGTTTAACAAGCTGCATGGGAACTAAGACAGAAAATTAAGCACACAGTTACCACTGCTTACTGACTTGGCATAAAGTGTTTGCTGTGACACTTTTTAACATGGGTTGATTTCTGCAAAGGTCCCACAATAGGTTCCTTAAGAGAAGCTAGCACAGTGCTCATGGGGATACTGAAAATCTTTAACACTAATGTATCTAGTTTCTACCTGTTCCTCTTTTTCACTAGCAAAGATAGGAGCATGTATTCAAAAGAAGAATCATAATTTCAAGGTATCTTTACACTTCTGATACTCAAATCACCTAACATATAGGGTTGGCATTCGGCACACCCCCTTTGCAGTAAAAAGGAAATAGGAGTATTCATATGTCTTCAATACAATTTATTAAAAAAAAGGCGGGGGTGGGGGGAATGACATCAACAGGCAGTTCTGGCTCGTTACCCAAACTGTTCTGAGCAGTCTTTCCGAAACGGTTAGATTTTTTCAGAAAATCATATAGGTGAAGCAGGAAGAAAAGCTTCAAAAAAGCCCTTTCTTTGGGGTAGGGGTTTAATACATTACATATTTAGCAGTGTTTCAATCAAATTTACTATTTTCTCTCTTTTTAATTCAAGAATAGATTGGGGTTTTCTCCTTCTTTTTCCCCTGTCAGTCAAACAAATCTTACTTGCCTGACCTATTTCCTTCAAGTAAGGAAATATGCCTGTTTTTATTTCTTCAGGAAAGTTAACTTGTGTAAAATGAGTATGTTCACCTACTGATTGTTGACTTAGCCTTTTTATTTTAGTAGCTCCTGTGGAGGAATTCTCAAAATAAAAGCTGCATGTGCCCAGTGAAATAATCCCAATTCCACTAAAACCCATGATCATTAGAGTCCCCTGAGAGGAGACAACTGTAATGTAGGTGTTTGCAGGTTATCTGCTGCCTATTTCAGTTTTCTTAGAGCGTGGCTTTTCTGGGAAGTTAACCATCTTGGCATTCAGGTTAAGAGTCCAGCTGGACCTAGCCTGGCTGCCTCTTTGCATTCCTTGAGCCATTTACTTGGCATCTGGGAAGAGTTTGGCAGGAAGAAGCTGAGCTTGAAGTAACGTGTGCTTGCTACTATCAGTAAAAGTTGTTTCATACCAAGCTACTCTGATCTGTTTGCTCTTCTACCTCCCTGTTCCCTCTTCAGAACATTTTTGTAAGCACCCATTCTAGATGGTGTTCTGTGGCAGTGTTTACTTTACCAAAGTAGTGCAGATGAGTTAGAGCAGCTTTTTAGAGAAGAGTTGTTGGGGAAGGCTTGATGCTATGTATTTCAGAAGGATTTGTTTCATGCTAACTCTAGTTCAGTGTGCTGGGGATTTACTGTTTGTTTACATCTGGAGTGGAGTAGGTGCGCTCCTGAAATGCATTTTCATGTTTGGTTTCATCCAGTTCATATTCTCTGAGACTTCTCTGTGATGCCTGCTGAAGTGCAGTTAATGGGGACAGTGGGGAGTTTCTGCAGAAGCACACCCCTTATCCCAACTGCAGTGCTCGTGTAGACATGCCCTGTGGTGCTGTGGAAGTCATTGTAAAGTGTTCTTCCAGGACTGGGTGGGAAAGAGATAAAATCGCATCTTTCCTAGTTGAAGAAAGAAGAGTTGAAAGGTGGAAAGGTATCCTTACCACTTGCTGTGTTGCTCTTTGTTTCAGCTTCCTTTTCTTCAGCGATCCTTTTCCTCGAATATGTGCAGTAGTTTGTGTCTTAGTCTCGAAATCTCCTTTCCCATTCCTGTACGTTTAGTGCATGGGAAGTACATAGGTAGTGGTTGGGCTCTGCAGTATCAGATCTAGCGTCTCCAGATAACTGAAGAGATTCACTTACCTTTAGAGATGAACATCAACTCCACAGGGAATAACTTACTAAGATCTAACTAAAACATTTATACACTTGAGACATTTATCTTTGCAGCCATTGGTTCCTAGGGAGTCATCTTACCACTTATCAGAAGACACTGATAGTGAGTCTCAGTTCTGTGCTCCCAATTTAGAGCACAGAATTTACTGGGAATTTTAGATTCAGGAACAATGTTTTCTTCAGCAGAGACTCCAGATGATGATTGGCCTCATAAATTAACTCTGGCACTGCTCCAGCATCTGCATACATCCCGCCCCAAATAACTGGAGTGTATGGATATTGTACACTATGCTGGAATTTTTTTGTAACTCTTAAATCATAGAATCATAGAATCATAAAG
>NW_009207531.1:0-7664 GCF_000690835.1 Fulmarus glacialis
AATAACAATAATAATTGTATTAATAATAATAATAACATAAAACTATCTTGAGAGATGTATAAAATCAAACTTGGGAAGGACGCTGCTGACATTTTATCTGAGGGAGCAGCAGCCCTCCAACACAAGCCCACACATTTTCTATTTGTTGTTGACTAAACCAACAAAGGAGATACAGCTCCAGGTTTTCCTAACTATCAAAGAATAGGAACACAGAATAACAGCAATCCCATGCCTCAGCACTGAGATACAGACCTGCCTGATTATTATCACATAACACCAGCACCTCTCGGAGAGTGGAATAGTAAAATACTCATCATTAAGCCTTTTAGCATGCACAGAATTCTACTCACTACTGGAAAATCTCTACTAAACTCTAAAGAGTATAAAGTAGCCAGCATTACAAGCATAAAATAAAATTTAAAAAAACAGCATTCATCTACTTTTACAGCAGACTGTATAGATCAAAATGCACTGCTACAGAAGTACTTCAGGTAGTGACTGTTCAAAAACCGTCTATATCAAGGGCACTCTCTCCGGCTGACGTTCAACTCAAGATTAAGAGACATCAGTTTGGGTGTCTATATGTAGAAATCCTCACTGTGTTAGGTATCTAAGCTTCCATTACAGTCAGTGGATATCAAGGTGGCAAAGAGCAATTCAGTTCACCTTGGAGTAGCTGGTCAGTTGAATCACGTTCCAGGCAGCTCTGACTGTATTGACCAGATATCCATTGAGTTTAAGGGAGTTTAGACAGCTAGCTCACAGGTAAAACACACAGGTGTCTGAATCACAGAACAAATTCCATCTCTTTAAAGGACTTTAAAGCACAATATTATGGCACTTCCTGAGTACAGCAGAGTTTCATTCTGTTCCAACCTATTTCCACTAAGATTCAGTCTGGTCCCTGGCTTGGAAGAACAACTTAAATGCTGTATGGCGATTAGGGTATGCAATTGCTGTTCTTCTACCTTTTGTGTATGTGACAGGATATATTATTTAATTGTGAGATCATATGCTGTTATTTTTCCTTCAAGACCCTGTTTTATTCAGTGCAGAAGCCTGATGGTACATGTGATAAAAGGAGAATTTCAGGCACAGAACAAGAGGATACTGCACACCTGTTTAAGATCTCCTTCCACGGTTCTCATATAGAATCATAGAATCTTGTTCTGGAGTATTTATCATGTTCTTTGCCATTGTATTCCTCAATGATTACTTCTCTCTCTCTGCATCTCTCTCTCCACTTCTCATTATTTTTTTGCAGGCAAGTGATTTTTTTTTTTTTTTCCCTTCTTTGATTCTAATTCAGACCATCCTGAGAAACACCTTACATGTAGAAGCTGGATACCTCAGCCCAGCCAAAACATTATCAAAAACAAATAGGAAGGAACTGATCTGTGAGGCATTCTCTGACTACATCTAATATGCTTAGAAATCACTGACTTCAGTGAAAAATTACAGTAGTCACATTGAGAGAAGTGCAAAGAAGGCTCTAGCAGTGAATTCTTATATTAAGAAATTATTACAGTGCTCCAAGAACCATCAAGCCAAGCTTTTGAGGACTTCATCAGTCTGCTGAGGCTGAAACCTACAACCCTCAACTTCCCAGGAGATTGCCCTAACCACACTACAGTTTTTCATCCCGCGTCTTAAAACTAGGCCATAGCTCAGCCAGGAGTCCCTGGTACAGAGAACAAGTAAAGGATAGTTTGATCTCATAGTCCGCTGATGAACACCATGAGAGAGAGGGGTCAAGGTCTAGGGACCCTACACAAGGGCCTGCTTATGCATCATGGATTAAAACATCAGTGGAGAAAATGTACAATGACTTGGGTAGCAGGGACTAGATGCCACTGTTGCAGCCAGGAAAACAAACCAGTGGCCCTAGCCACTGCCCTTCCATCATTTATAAATGCATTTGGCTCTTACTCTAAAGAACTTCAGTAGCTTCTGCTGTATTAGAATGATTTCATAGAGTTTTTTAATCCCTTTTTCAAGTAAATGAACACAAAGACCTATAAATAGGTTTTAAATTACTGTCTCTATCACACACAGTTGTGGAGGACATGAAATCTCCTGGGAGTTTGATCTGTGTTAATTAAATCCAAAAAAAATCTCCATAAGGTCTAAAGCATGCTTAATGAATTAACATGGAGGCCCCGTTGAGCAAAAGCCTTTTAAACTCCAGTGAAACAAATCAACTCACATTTTATTATTATCCACTTAACAAATTTAATCTGTCGCTTTATATCATGTGAAACCACAGTTTTTCATAAATGCTAATTAAAACTATTAAAAATGGAAATCTTCTTCTAAGGGGCTTATGCAAAGTGTGAATATTGATGCAAAGAGATAGGCCTGTTTGTCCTTGTGAGTGAAAGATAGTACTTCTGCTATAACAAACTGTACTTGAGAAATCTGCTGGGAGAAAGCATAGACACCTAAATGAATTTGAGACAGGGAGGGGCTTCAAAAAGCACCACTTAAAGGAAACTGGTATTGCCATTCCACTGACAGGGTACCACCAGTTTTGAGGAATGCCATCCCACTTAAACCACAAAAAGCTGGAGAAAGGAAAACAAACTAAAACGAAAAATAAAGCACCTCCTGATTTGAATCCTTAGAATCTATACATATTGAAACCAATTTAGTGATCATCTATAACTTGACCCATGAGTTATTAATGTATGGGAATAGTGATGCTTATAGTAAAACAGTGGAACTGAGTCTGGTAGGATGCTCAGAGCATCCGAGTGAGTAATCCTCCGAGCAAGCGGCAGGAAGTGAGGGAATTCACATGCACTACATCCCTTCTTTAGCAACTGGTTTTATTCGCCAAATTTTTTCCAAGCATACGCTGAGGAGCATACGCTGAGGAGCATACATGCACATGATTGCTGCCAGATATTCTGCTGTTAGATCCTAAACAGGATGGCAGATTAGTAGGAAAAAACATGAAAAGTTCAGAGTTTAAAAATCTGCTTAAAGTCCATGTAAGCAGCATTTAAATCTTGCTTTCTTTACACATTCATCTGACCTTTTCTGTTCGACTTGCATATAGAGTCATTTTTTTATTTTTTCCTCAAGCTCTTCAAACTAATTCATTTCCCAACACTTCAGCATAAATCAGAAACAACATTAGACCCTCCTACACAAAATCATAGAAAATAACAACTTGAAGGGTCATCAGGAAATCACCTCATCCATTCCCCAGATCTACTGGTAAACTGTACCTACGTCATTCCTGACGGATGTTCGTACAATATGATTTTTAAAAGCTCCAATGGTAGAAATTCCTTCACAGAAAACCAGACACTTCTCAGTAGCAGCATGTGTAGGCCTTAGCATAAACTCAATTTTTACTATTACTTGTTTACTTCTATTTGCTAAATCAGAAATCACTTGCTTTTACTTTATTTTCATATTTATGTCGTATTTATATTATATATTAAAGTATATGCATATACATAAATATCATATATATCATATAATAGTATAGTTATGTTTATAAACTTGTATTTATATTTATAACATGAAAATTCTCCTGGCTATTTAATTTTATTAGACAAATATATCTCACTATTAGAAACGGTAAGTGTTTTTTAGAAGCTGCACATCATGGTTTTAACACAGTCACTATTTTCTTTTAACCTCAACTATCCTAATTATCAGGGCCTGCAGACCTCCAAACAATATTATTCATCCATAAATGACACTTGCTGTCTAACAAGAATTTACATTAACACATGCCACAACATAGAATAAATAAACTGAGTTTACCAAAAAGGGCTGGCACCTATTACTGGTAAATGCGATGGTATTTTATTCAATTGAGGAAATTCAAGACAGCTCTGAGTCACTCTCATTCACATGATGCTCAAGTGCCCACACATGAAAAATAATATACACAACTTTTTACCCTAGAGACTTTATACCTCAAATGTCTCAGACTGGTGCTTTCACTCGAGTTACACTTTTTGTCAACATAGTACTCTGAAAATGAAATTTTGCCAACATGGGATCATATCCTCAGACCTCTTTCAGGAGACATTAAGTTGGCTCAGCCATTCCCACAGGGGATTTTTCCTCCATCAGGGGATCCCTTACATACTTTTAAGCCAGAATATTGTCTTTATCCTTTTTCCTAAAACTTAGTCGGAATAGGAAAAGCAAAAAATAAAGGAGCAGTACTGTGGTACAGTTACAAAAATAGCTTCCAATGAACAGGCCAAAACTAGGACACCGAAAAAGTGACAAAAGGCCACCTTTATCACCTCTTTCTGATTCTGTGTCATAAGCAGGTGAGAAACTTGAGGAGACAGAAAAAATCATAGCAGTAAACCAGATGTATTGAGGAGGGGAGAAAACTGAGTCATTTCTGAAAAGCCAGTAGTCAAGTTCTCTCTTATTTTCAGTAGGACTGTTCAGAAGAAGGGGAAAAAAAAAAAAAATCAACATATTGGGTGGCAGCAGAAATAATGTGGTAAGAAGGAAAAAAAGGCCAAATAGTCAAGCTAGAGAAAACAATGGGGCATTTCCAAACCTAGAAATTTAACTATGGGCATATTAATTTCAGAAAAGCCAATGGGAGTATTTAGGCAAGAACAAGATAGTGATTTCTAAAATGGCAGAATGATGTGAAAGTGGCAGGCTGAAAAAAAGCCACAAGTTAGCACAAACATAGACATTGCCCTTAAGCTCTAGTGATAAAAGAAAACTGGCATGGATTATTTCTCAGTTACTAACAACAGAGTGATATCTGATCAGTAAATAGTTATTTTACTGGGGTTAGAGCATTCACAGGATTGAAAAATCACCATCGATTTCCGCATTGGGTAGGAGGCACATGCAACATGCTCAGGACCTAGCGAGCAGAGTCTCTGGGAATTTTGGGAATGATTCAACAAAGTATATAAAAACATAAAGAAAAACTTGTATTCCATCAGGAAGGAGAACGACATGCAAGTGCCAGGCTAAATGCTTTACATAAGGAAATTATGCATATCTACATTTATGAAAACTGAGTGTAAAATGAAACCAAAGCAAAATGGTAACATTAAAATCTATGACACATAAGATAAACCTGTCTTGTGTATATGTTCATAGTTTATCGTGATACTATTTTATTGTGTAAGTCAGGCAGCAACTTTGCATTTAATAAACTTTTAATTTAACTTTTTTCTTCTAGCTATTGCTATTTTTTATGTCTTTCACTTTTCTACCTTGTGCTTTTACTACCTTAACACCCAACAGCCTTAGTCTTATTAAGAACATGGCATCTTATAAGTAAGGCAAACGGAGAAACTTTCTGTGTTAGACAGCGGAAGTTAGAGGGAAAAGGGTCACAAAGATTCCGAAACTATAGTGAGTCATTTGGACATGACATAGAGACAATCTTATGGAAAAAGCTACTGATAAAAACGTGGCAAAGATACAAGAAATTAGTCCAAATAATAATAGCAAAGAAAAAAAACCATTTTGGAATTCAAACACGTGAAATTAGAAAAGCTTGTTAAAGCTACAGCAAATTTTATTTTTAAATTAGCTGTTTAGCATCCAGTCCTACCATAACCTCTTCTCCTACAAAGAGGAGAAGTTTTTTCAGGTAAATGCATAGCCCTCCTTCCTTCTTATGCCGTGAGGAGAAAGTTCCTGATCATTGAGTGTGAGCACAGAAGAGAAAAAGAAGATTCATGATACTTTCCACCCAAAGCTACTTTCAAAGTCATAGGGAGCTAGGCATCCTGCATTGTATACACATATGTAGATGTGTATATGTATTCTGTGCATGTACACCTCTATATTGCCTGTATGTGCCTACGCAGTTCCAGGTACTCAATCTATATCACAAGTTGGGTGACACTGGACTCGGTGCTTACACAATATGCACACGCGCAAAACAAGTGCACGCAGCACAACCTCAGCGCAGGCTGCGCCTCTGGAGCCATGGCGTGCATGTTTAGGGGCATCTCCTCTGTGGGAAGGCCAAGCCTTTGGAAGCAAGACAGACATTTCCTTTATGGAGGCCAAGTCCTCGCTCTAGACTCCAATTTCCACAGAAGCAACCGGTGGAGAAGCATAACTACGTTTAAGATAAGTTAAAAAGGGGCACGCATGGTCTCCTGTTTAAACATCACATGTTTTGCAATATGTTGAAAGAATATAGATCCCCCCTTTCTTCAGATCTAAAAATACATAGTGACATTTGAAAGAAGGAAGTATGGTCCAAATATAGATGTGGGAGATTTCAGCATTGTCATCCTGTGCTGCTAAAAGCTATGATGAAATAACTAAACACCCATTGTTCCATATACACAGAGCCATTACCAGAAACTGAGCAATTACAGGACACTGTGTATTTTCCATACATTCAGGGCATGATTTTGATGTCTTTGCTCATACTGACTAGTGCTTTACTTCTTGAGTACCTCCACTTACATCAGTGGTAGCACTCATGTAATACAAATAAACATATTCTAAAATTGTATTATTCTTTAATATTCCTTTATTGTTCTTTTAAAATGTAAGTAAATATAAATACATCCTTCCATTTTTGTGGATTTATTTTGGAAGAAATTTTCTTTCAAGGATAAATGGACCGAAACAATCACTGATATATTTTTAGCAGAGTAAAATAATAAAATGGTTACTTTAAATCTTAGGTATGTCTTGAAAAGATAATGGCCTGCAGATGAATTGAGAAGCCAAGATTTTTTCTATTAATTATGACTGTTAATTGAAAAAAATGTTCTAAGTGCTTTGGAAAATATGAGGGAACTGACTGCTATTAGGAAAGAAAAAACATCTTGGATTTTTGAAAGTGATTCTAGCATTTTGTGATAAATTGCTGAACACACCTATTTTTATATGACATCCAGTTCTACAGACACTTTGGGGGCAGTAGCACATGAATAGGCTTCTTGCCTCTATCAAATTTGCAGAATCTGAATGCCAATAAAACATCAGTTGTTGGCTTTTTTTCTTTTTTTTTTAAATGGGCTTTAAATATAAATTGACCAAAGAAGGGACGGAAAAATCAGGACCTGGTTACCTCCTAAGTGCCAGAGATTTTAAAGAACACACTGCCATTTTATTTTTTTCTCTCTCTTTCATCTAGCTTCCTTTTTCCTGGCTTGAGAAACATCTGACAGTCTATCAGAGAGGAGATTAGTTTCCTACTACCTTGCACCCAGGCCAGCTATTCCAATTAGAAAATAAAATTCTGGATCTGTCACTGTGCCATTCTAAAACTTCTGACCAAAATCAGCAACGATGATGCAACTTTACGTCCAATGCCATTTATACCTACTTTGCAAGCGAGAGATGAGAGGAAGTCAGTGTGCAAGAGTCTAATTGCGTCTGAAATCATTAAGTTGCACCAGATTCTACATCTTTCAAAATCCCACACCAGATTTGCTGCTGTCTTTCATCAAAAGCACAACAAAAAGCCAAAAGAAGAGGGATCAAGGCCGGTGAACTATTCTTTCACCTCCACACACTGGGTTTTACATGCTGGAAATCTTTCCTCCAAAAAAGCTCAACTGGAGAAGCATGGCCCCAGGGAGGGCACCAGAGCTTGAACAGGACCAAGCCATCAGCCTTGACCCAGCTGCAGGACGCCCCAGACAGCAGGACAGGGACAGCCACGGCTCCCTCCCCTGCCG
>NW_009207531.1:7674-7982 GCF_000690835.1 Fulmarus glacialis
CCTGCCCCAGGCAGGGATGCACGGCTGGAGCACGGATGATAACCTGCTCAGGCCAGGGCATCAGCCAGCACCAACAACTAACAAGCACTGCACTTGCACACATTGCTGTAACAGTGGGTTTTAGCAGCATACATGGAAGAATATGATTCAGCCAACAACACCAGACCTGTGTCTAAACATCTTAGCACCAACCTTGCGAAACACTACAATAGCCGTGTAATAACATCAATGTACCCAGTATATCACATGCAAAATTTTACACATAATAATGAATTTCACCGCATTTTCATAAAACAGATAAACACACT
>NW_009207531.1:8023-17900 GCF_000690835.1 Fulmarus glacialis
TCATTAGGCCTTTAAACTATGATACAAAGCATTTTATAGCAATGAAATGTCTTTTCCTGTTTGTCCAATACAATGACGCCCAACTTGTTCAGAACGTCTCTGGGCACCACTGTAATACAAACACATAATTAAAAAGTATTTTAGTTCTTACAGCTTGCTGCAGTGAAGTTATGTCTTTTGATTTTTTTTAAGTAATATATTTCAATCAGTAGTATCTGCTTTCATGTTTCTATTTCCTGAAGAAATATTCTGAAAAATGTTACCTTCAGTAATGCTGCAGGCACATGATTTGCTGTATGTACTTTCTGTATTGGCTTTTCAGACACAGAACATGTTCTCCTTCAGTTCTAAATGAGCGAATGTGTCTCCCCTTAGACAAGGTCATGCTATATAAACCAAAGTCGCTTCCTCTTTTTCGCAGAAAACTCATTTCCCATTTATCAAACAGAAATGTTAAGCTGTGACTAATGTAAAAGCATAACTATTTTGACTACTGTCAGCCCCTCAGAGAAATTTCAGGATATTACTTTAAAATTAGAAACAATAAGTATTTCTAAAATGCTGTTCCTCTAACACAATTCTACTAAAGAGGCCATGAAAAACAGCACAAAGCAAGTTTAGCAAGTGTTCAACACTGCATATGATAAAAAATCAAATACACGTGTTTAGTCTAATGAATAGCAATACTATTAAATACCAAAAGCTAAACGAAAAAGAATACAACTGATGACTTTCCTTATAAGGTCAACCGCATTTAGAAAAAATTAATATATGCAAATATTTTAACATCATCCTAAATTATGGGTATGATTCCTCTCCTTATTCACTTTAAGTGTTCCAACAAATCAATACACAACTTGTGTTACATTTTGCAGAATATAATATTTTATGGATTTTCAGTAAAATTGTGAGTATACAAGCATTGTGATGGTTAGATTCAGAAAATAGCATGTGGCATTTCATTATTAACACTCAGGATACAAAACATATTCACTGCTCTGAAAATGTCTCTGAATCCAATTTTTCTTCTATTGCATGTGGTGTTGAAATGTATTTTTTGTCTATATGAGTTTTAGATGTTTTTCTGACCGATTCAGGAGCTTTCAGGAAATAAACTCTCTATGTCAAATCTCATTTCTTCATTAACGTTGCATTTACTGTATACAAAAATGGCATCTCTGAATGGAAAAAGTACTGTTCGCTTCATGGAGGTTTACAAATCATTTTTCTGATTTTGAGGCAGTCTTTTCCAAAGCTCCAAAACCATGTCATATGGTTTTGCCTTGGGCATGTTCTCTTTTTCCATAAGAATTTTTTTTCCAGGCAAAATTTTCAGGACTTTTTTTGCCTTTGTTTAGAATTTTAAGATGCACTTCAACGTATTCAAGATGCAGCCAAATCTGGATATTTCTGAAGTGCATGGGCTTCTTAGAAACATCAGGTATACTATGATCAGGGCTAATTTGTACCTGTGAAATATGTCACCACGTTAGAAAATTTCTGGATATGGTAGATGTAGAAGCCTACCATCTGCAGGTAATTCAGTGCTCTTCAGAACCTCTGGCTTTATAACTTCTGAGCTTCTTGCTCGTAAGAAGTAACATATCTCTCCAGGAAATCCTCTGCTCAGGTGCTCCTACTCTTCCCCTAAATAAGGATCAGCGTTTAGGTTTTGACATTCCTAACACCTAACAGCAACTTCCAAATCCAAAGGCCAAGAGTACATAACCACAAAGATTAGCAACTCTCTCCTCACATTTGGTTTCTAAATTCTTTACTATAACCCGTTTGCTTGCTATTTCTGAGTTTTGCCATTAAAATGCAAGTGACCAATATACACACTGACAGTTTACAAAGTTTTCGCACTGCTGTCAGTCAGGCCAAAACCACAGCCCTTCCGTTGGCCACTGAGGAGCCAGGCTGGTACCCCATGGGTGTACGGGAACCACCTGGGTTCCTCCCACCCATGCTGAGAGCACACCAAAGGCCAGATTCCCGTCTTAATGTTATACATAACAAAATCTCATCAAACGTGGGTTATCGACCCTCAGGATGTCATTTTCGGTGACTTCCACCCCCGCTACCCTTCTCTATACTCCCACGGTTTCATTATATTGCTTTACCTGAAATTCCCTGACTAGATACCCAGCTCCCTACCCACGCATACAAATGCTGCGCCTCAACATGCCCCTCAGCTTGCACACTCTTGTGAAGGAACTTTAAAGGAAAGTATCCCCCCCAAAAAATCTCCCTTTTCCATAGTTCAACCTCACTGCAAAGTAAATCCTCATACCATAACAGCTATCATGGGAAGCTGAAGAGTAGTGACAGTAAATGGCAGAAACTGATAAGTCACTGTTAATAGTGCTTAATAAATTTCTTCTTTGTAATGAATATATCCATTCTTTGTGTCCAATCCTTCATTCAGCATCAGTAGCAAAATCTCCTAAGCCTTTAGAGATGAACCAGACCTTTCAGCCTTTAATATTACATAGAGTCTGCTGTGATAGGCCATTCTAGAGCATCCTCTAAGAGCCAAAGCTTCTGACCACTTTGTCTCTTTCTCCAGAATTTTTGAGTGTCTCCACAGTCATGCTGAAGTAGCAAAAAGGAAATGTTACTGGCATTTTAGTTATTATCTATTTTGTTATAGGAAGTTTTTCTGTGCTTCCCTACTCTACTTACTGGTTACTTCCTCTTTATTCAATATGACTAATTTATAAACTGATAACAACCTAGTTCTTGTTAGAAACTCCCAAGAGGTGCTGTTGCAGCAGATGCTGGAGTTTAACTGCTGAGTCATTTTGGCATCTGGTCATACCAAAAATGACTTCTAAATTAACAGGTTTATATCAAAATTAAATCAAAATCACTAGATGGTAGTAAAATTCTTTGTTCTGGATCTATATTTGTAGATAGCTACTGTAAAGCACTCAGGATTAAGAAAATTTACTGCAGACTTTTACAGTGGAGTGGCATGTTCAGTAGGACGGAGTGTCTGAGCTTCCTATCCACCACTCAGTGGGACTGCATGTCTCTGTCACCCTGGAAGAGTCCTTATGCTAGATAATAGTGTTTCTTAAACTTAAGAAGAAGGAAAACTCTAGACATATAGCCTCAACTGACAGTCCTCAATGTAGAGAACCAACATAGGTGATGTAACATTTTTTGACACTGATATCATTAGCAATCTATGGAGAGAGAGATTTGTTTATTTGTTTATTATTGAGGCTGTGTGCGTCCTCAGGAGGGAGACAGAGGGGAGCCCAGGGAGGAGCACTCACCCAGCACTTCCTAGTGATTCTCTACCTAGGGATTAAAGAGAGGCAGGAATATAACCTGTGATAGCTGGGCATTGCCGGTAATGTCTACCAGTCCACACTGATTATATGCTTGCCTTGGGCAAATAAGTTGTCCCACTTTTTCCCTCAAAGATGAAAACCTAATTTCAGCAATGAAATTCTAAGTTTGATGTCCCGTATAGGCTCCCTTGACTGATATATGCCCTGTATGTACCTCTTCTTAAAAAAGATGGCTATGTACTCTCCATTGATTGCCTGCTATCTGAATGCACAAATTATCCAAGTCTAGGAGAAGAAGGAACCAAGTTATAAGGGAAGAATTAGTCATTTTGTACTCAGGCAATTCTATCTTTGGTCATGTATTAACAAGGAAATGTTTAATGACAAATGATAAATTATGTTGCAAATTAAAAGTGTTTTCTTTGTGGTAAATAACTGCATGTCATGCTAGAACAGGAACAATAATTATTTCTTGAAAGTCAAACGGTCTCCTTTTGATTGTTGGAGTGAGAGCTATACAGTGACATACATGTTGTCCTACTCTGCCTTGCAATTTTATTCATGAGGTTTATCATATGACATACATACTTTTAAATTCCCTGGAAAAAAAACCCTGATTCCTGCAATTCATATGACTGAAGTATAGCTGTATACAAACCACCCACTCCACTACACCTTCCTTTAAATGAGTAGCCAGGCAGAGACACGGAAGAGCATTAGGCAGAAGAATATATTTCTGTAAATAGCATGAGGTCCATGATCCTTTCACCATGGGCCTTAGTGAGAATTTGGCAGCTTTGCCCCAGAGACAGCAACCTCCGCTGCTCCCTGACACCACTGTCCTCAACAGACACAACATGCTGCAATGAAGAAGACAGTAAAAATGCTGAGCAAAAAGGCTTAGGGTTCTGGCTTCAGTGGGGAGCCCACGCAGGGAGTAAGGTGTTAGGTACCAAAAGATACTTCAGAAGAAATCACTGCTGCAGTGTGCATTGGTCCAAGCACCATCAGCAGCCATCCCTCACCCGCAGTCAGCCACTAGAGGGAATACGTACATGCTAGAAATATTAACATAGGAAAACTAGACGTTTGCATTTTCTTAATTGTTTGTATTCCTTTCAGAATTCTTTTATCAAAATTGTCACCTACGTAATGTTTCTGAAAAGTGCTCTACTGAGCCATTTCAAGTCAGAGAAAGTACAGCATTAAGGTTGAAGTGAAAGTGAAAGTGAAATTTTTTTAAGTGAAAAATTGTTACCTGCAATTCAACTTTTTGCAACCCAATCTGCCCCATTTTCTTTCAGATTTGCAGAAAAGCCCAACAATATCACTGAGCTGTTTGTGAGTAAATCTGAATGAGAACTTTTCAAGGAAGGTAGCCTAACAGAAAATGCTGACTCGCTAAAGAATCATTTTTTGCAGACAGGAAAACAATATTTACATTCAGTAAGTTCCCAATTTCAACTTCCATGGAATTTCTGGGCAGAGCAAAAGTGTGAATTGCAATTCCAGAGAAGGAGTTCTGCCCTCCTTTCCAGCTTTCTTGCATCCCAGGTGAAAGACACAACCAAGAAGCTCTTAGATAACACTGAGTTGGTCTATTTTTCAGAAGCTGTTTCAATTTGTATAAACAAATGAGAAAACTTATTGAAGCAGGATTTCTTTCCTTTCCTTAGGTGAATGCACTAAATAGAGGCATACTTACTATTCTGGAACCTCTTTCTCCAAGAAATTTGTAAAGTTTCTGGTTTATTTTAAGACAACACAAGACCTTTTAAGGTCAGAAACTCCTGTATAACAGAAAAACCTTTGCCCCATTCAGATCCACACTTCCTCATAGCTGTCCCAAACAATAACATGTTTTAGGGTTTTTTCTTACAGAAATACAAGAATTCAAATTCTGCTTGTAGTTGATCTTTCTTCCCTTGTACTTAAAAAGTCCACAGTTTTAAGTCTGAGCTTGTCTGACGTATGATTTCATCTGGACCAGTTATTTATATGTTAAAAGGTATGGAAGATCATTTTTATTTAATACAAGTATTTGCTTTTAAGATGAAAAAAGTTTTACACAGTCTTGATCCCTGGCCAGAGAGAAGGGCATTCCCCAGGTATGGCACTCCAGAGTACATGGCGAGACCAGTATATCTTCAGTAGCTATAGAAGGAAACTCCTTCAGCCATCAACAGGCAAGCCTACCAATGTAAAGCAGTATAGCATGTAGAGAGTTAAATGTCTGTCATCCAGACTGTTAATAGGGTTTTAAAAGTAGTAATTTAAGATCTTAAAAGAATTTCCACAAAACAATTCATAAACAACATAATAGCAAAAAATATACATAAGCTGCAATTAATAAAATATAAAAATGGGTATTTGGGATGGGGCATTAATACCTACTGAGAAGGTTGACCTTTAAAGCACCAAATAAGGCAGTTAAATAAGGCAAAAATATGGCAGGGTTTTCTATTAAAATGCAATTAAAAATTAAAAATTAAAATTTAGACTTGGGACAGGAGAGGCTCTCACAAGATCATCTACACATTAAGAAAAAGAATTTTAAGAACTGTTCATAATAGTGTTGCATTACTCTTAGGAGAAAAATATTTCACAAACCCACAAGATGGCAGCAAACCCCTTTTTAGTTGAGAGCGGTAGCTTTCTGTCCTCTGTTTCGCACAAAGTTGATGTTTTTGATGTGCTTCAACACCGCCCCCCCATCGTCCAATTAACACAAAAAAAAAAAAATTAGTACACTGGTAGCATATGTATTCCTCTAATTTAAAAAGTATCATTTCTCACCAGGAACATCAGATGCTTTCATAAAGTAAAACCAAATGCCATTTAGATCCTCAGGAAAAAAAATAAACCTCCCACAATGAAAGGACAGAACGTGCCCCACTGTGAACTGACTGGTAACTTCTTTTCATGACAAATCAGCTGATCTCAGTGCTCTGGCTATTCAAAGAGCATAACTAACAACAGCGCTTATGCAACGGTTCACTGGGATAAAATCCCCTTCTCTAAGTTTTCATGTTACTGAGCCCTGTGCCATTTTAATACTCAGAAAGCATATATTTGCAAGCATGGAAAATATGTTGCTTTTCACAGTCATGTTTACAGCTAAGAAATCGCTCCATCTGTGCACTAGAGAGGTTCACTGTCAGAAATGAGCTGTATTGTGTATGAAATATTCTTATTGCTTCTACAACTCTACGGCTGCAACATAGTATCTGTGGTGCTGACAAGTCTGCAAGAGTCTCATCTACAAGCCCTGTCCTGTTTTTCAATTCTGCTTGATGCTGGAAGCAAGTTACCATATGGTTGGATTTCCCCAGATATATTTAATCTTTTTGCACTGAAAATGTGTCCAGGCAGAGTGAGTGGTACTGTACATCTGTCAAGGACTGCAAGGCACAGAGTTATGGCTAGACTCCTGACCATGCAGAAATCCCAGACGCGGACACTCTGCATACGCATTCCTAACCTCGGTAGTTCTGCAACATATTTGAGGTACTGAATCTGTATTGCACAAATAGCCCCACAGTTTCATCATACTTTCTGATTCTGTACACATACTAGCCTATAGCACCCACTGTACATAGGCCACACTAACAAACACACACACAAAAAATCACAGTTAAGTGTACATAGCAGCCATTTTAATTTTGGTCATAATATACACAAGCCTAACCACATTACTGGAGTCTATATTTAACAGCAAGAGCTTGTTTCTTCAGTTTGCAAATAAAGATTATTTTTATGCCTGCTACCCTGGCAATCTCAGGCTGGAGTTTTGCAAATCAATCTATGTTAAAAGCTGTTCAGCTTGTAAAACATAGCAAGAATGAAGACTTGCATTTCTGAGTTGTCAGAGCCTTCCTTGGCTTCATCATCAGACTAATGAATGAGCAACTTGTGGAGATCCATAATAGTAAGACACAGCAGCCTGTGGAACTAGACCTGAACTAGATCACACTGCCCATAGTCTGCAGGATTTACAGCTACAACTTTAACAACTGTCACCTTTTCCTTGCCTGTGAAGGAGCGAGGATGATTGAATTTGCCGTTTCCTGACTTTCTCACAGGTGTTTCCTATTCCTAGGCCTCTCCTAACTTAGTTCTTGTACCGTTCAGTAGGCACTGTTTTCCCTGTTTCTGCTTCCATAAACAATCACCGAACATTGCATTTTGTCAGCTGAGACAAAAGAGGTCAGTGCGCACTGTGCTGGTATAGAAATACCCAGTGTCAGGATATGCCTCTGACCTTCAAAAATTACATCCTTTTTAATCTGCGTTTCATGCATTACTGTGAGCCATCTGTTTCTAAGCTTTCCTAATTCCATAAGATCATATATTACTTTGTCATAATTAATGCACCAATATTAATGACTACACATTACTTTAAATCAAAAGAAGAAAAAAGAAAAAGAATGAAACAAATCCCACATCTGCTCATTAAATTAATATGATATCAACTGTGAGCTCAACTTGTCAGAAAATTCAGCTGGTTTAGTCAAGAAGGTTTATCAACAGAGCTTTTACATGGAAGAACTATAACCTTTAGTTAGTATTATACTTTCTTCTTTGGACTTTGTTCAAAAGCTAAACTAACTTTGATTCTTGGAGCAAAGCAAAATAAGTAATAAAATGTCTTCTTTATGTATCAAAGGCTAATTCTTTGGGTGGCTGGAATGCTTTAACACATACATATTTCGGGAATGGTTTAATGAAACCATAAAAAATACAGTGGTCTAATTCTGAAATGTTTTATATATTGAATATACAAATATTTATACATGGAATAAAATGGCATGGGAAAGACATCTTCATTCACCACTTTTACTTAAAGATATATGAATCAATGACAGGAATAAATTCTCTGATGTCATACAGCTATTCAATTCCTTCAGAGCTAGAAACAGCTCTTAGGATTGCCATCCTGGGCAATGGAAAGCATGGGCCATTCATACTGCTACTTCTTATATCAGTGGTTCCCTCATACCTCTCCCTTTTCTCCATGTGAGCTGTAACAATCTTGGGTTTATTTACATAAGCTGAACCCTTAGGAAAATTGATCATTTTAAGCAAGACACGTCTTGGAGTTTTTATTTATATGTAATTTCAACTGAAATGGTTGGTATGTTTTTAGAATAGAGAACAGCACTGCCAGAACTGTATTTCTTACCATTGTAAGAAGTTAACAGCCTCACCCTTTCATTCTGTTTTGCTTTCTGAGATGCCTGCTGAGTTGTGCCAATTAAATTGTTTTCAGAGCCACATAATAAAATAGGCTGCTGTGATCCACTCACACCACTGTGGGCACAGAAACGTGCACATGGGCACAGTTAAGAAGGAAGGGGACTGCTTTGGGGGAGTCAGTGGTGATTGAGATGTATCTCAAACTACAACCTGAGGATGCTGTTTTGACAGCTTCGGCCTATCTAAGTCAAAGGTTTCACAGTTCCTTCTGGTCACTTGTTTCCTCCCATCCCTTGATGCCAACACTGGCAGAGTGAACCAATTCAAACAGGTAAACTGGCGGAATAAGACCCTTGTCTAGGTTTCCTGCTGGCTTAGAAAGGTGAGAAAGTTCACTGCAGGATCAGACCAGCAGAAGAGAGGTGGTAAAACCCTGAAACTAGGAGCCAGAAGGTGTTGGGCAGCCTCCTGCCAACACCAGGTTTGATCAGCTCAAACTAATTTGTAAAGGGAAGTGCAAAGGGGCAGCGTTTCACTGGAAACAAGTCTGTGGCTTTCAAAAGGAAGAAGGCGGCTGGGGGTGAGGAAACCATAAGTTGTTACTTTACAAGACTGAGACTGATGAGCTGGGAAGCTCTGAAGACCAATGATTAATTGTAAATTACTAACTGATGCCTATGATATTATTTGTTTGGTTTTCTGCTTCACATAAAAGTAATTAAATTTAATTTTACTCCATTACTTTGTAAAAGTTAAATGCAACTTCAATCCCTTAGTATTATAAAAGGGCAAAAGACAGTAGTATTGCCATCATTAACTGAGTCAAGCATTGACTAAAATTTGGCAGGGGGAAGGGGTTAAGCAGGATGGATTGGAGGAAGAAGAGGCAAAGAAACCAAAGTCATCCGTGTAAGATGAAACTCGCTGGCTAAACTTCTTTGCATTATGCCCACAGCCAGATAAATCAAAGTACTACTGAGCCAGCAGCCAGATTATCTTTGGGTCCTATGAGTAATTTGGTTGTGCTATTTGGTTGGGTTTCTACAACCCAAAGGAGCTTTCAAGGTTACTTTCTTCTGAGTTTCTACAAATAGTCTTGCTTTTGATGAAAAAGTCTAAGAGAAAGTTGAATGCCTAATAATATCTGAGGTAGCCAAACTAAGCAACATTTCTTGGAACCTTGTTTAATGGTTACTCCCAGTTAAGGCGTTAATTCATACAGTCCTCCTGCCACCTTTGCTTGGCTCTAATGGATGTCCAGAGGCCCTTCCAAGCTCAGCTGTTCTGTGATTCTGTGGTTCTGTGAAAATGAGTTAAACTACTCTGGCCTCAAGGCTGCAAATACTCACCACAGCTAGGGGTGATCTGACAAGAAAGAG
>NW_009207531.1:17916-35205 GCF_000690835.1 Fulmarus glacialis
AAGAAATTGCTGTTTCTAAAGGATGAATCACATCACCCTAAGACTGGTGCTTAAGTAAGCCAGATGAATCACCCACTAGTAGTACTTATTTCTTTCCATAGACTACAAAGGGAGCTCAGAGTGACTAGCTGTGACTCATACACTTGACTCTTACACATCTAAAATTGAATGATGAAAAGCTCTTGCTTAATAATGAGAGACAACTGTATCTGTCTTCAGAGGGAATACAAGAAGTTGTAGGCTACCCTACGATCTGCGTTTATACCTGACCAATAATGACGATTAGACAGATTTCTACTGAGCAATGATCCGTGGTAAAAGTAGGTACTGTTATCAGCAGCACTGCTGTTACACCACATATGCCCGTTGGTAGCTGTTTTCTCCCCAGTAGCTGGCGTTTGTTCTTTTATCTACTCATTCAGGTTTGAGGTTTGTTCTGTTTATTATTTTTCTTCAGCTTGCTGCTACTTGTAGCTTCTAGGAACATCCACAGATAACAGCGTCTGGGTGACTGAGGATTTTTTAGGCTGGTTCATGATTAAAAGTCACCTGCCTCTTTAGTCATTAGCTTCCTACTGATTAGGGAGCAATCTGCTGTTCATCCACGGTGGGGATACCTATTTAGCTGCTAAACAGGAATGCAGCAAACAGAGTTTGGTAGTTAGTAGGGCAGCTTGTTTAGAGAAGGCTTAAAAAAAAACCTGCTCCAGGTGATGTGGGACCATGCAGCAATGGTGGTGATGTGCCGTGTGGCGCAGTCTCTGTCACCAGCTGGAGAAAGCACCCTGGCACATAAGAGACCTCGACCCTGATGGCAGCCTGGAGGGGATATGCTGTGGCCAGGTGACAGGCTGCAGGGAGTCTCTGGGCCGGGGTTAATGGTGGCCTCATCTGTGGGAGGTGTGCTCTGTTGAGGCTGCCGGGTAACAGGGTTGTGGGATGAGGTGACTCACTGCACACCATCATGGAGGAGGAAGAGGAAACCGCAAGGTCTTCCCAGACACCTTACAGAGGCAAGAGCCTGAACAGCACAATGAAGTGAGTAAACATGGCATGAGGCTATGCTTGAAGCCATGGTGGATGGAGACTCCCACAGTGGGGGAATCTGGAAGCTTATGACTTCTGGCACCAACAGAACGGGTCCTCCTCTGCCTTCAGATCTGAGCTTACAGTGTCCTAAGAGCCAACGAAGGGACACAAGCTCCACTGGGGAGACTCTGGAGCCCGAAATGTGCATTAGCACCAAGACAACGTGGTGGCTGATGATGGTTGGAGATCCCCTTATGCAGGGGATGGAGCTGCTGTCATGGGAGGTTTGCTGTTTGCTGTGGACCTGATCCAGAACACTGTGGAGAAACTGCTGGAGATCATGATGCCCTCAGACTATTATTTCTCATTGTTCATCCACAGACACCAAAGGAGACCTGCATCAAATCTAGGGGGTCTGCAGAGCTCAAGAGGCAAAGGTGAAGGACATGGGAATCTGAGAGGAATTTTCCTCAATCCTACAGGTGAATGGGAAGGGCCTGCTAGGATTGAACATCCTCTGAGTTACCAGCTGGCTGCGTGGCTCGTGTCACAAGCAGTGCTTTGGCTTTTATGACCATGCTGTAAATTCCTTTTTCCCTGATAGGGGATCAAGTCAGAGGGAGGTGCAGGTCACAGCCAATATTTATTAGAGCACCTTTTATTAATTAAGCTGTTGTTATTAATAGCACATAACTATTCACACAGTACGTTTCCCTCACACAGTTCACTTAAACACACATACATAGTTACCAGTTGGAGCAACAGTTAAAAGGCCAACCCCAGCTGCTTACTCAGAAGCAGAGGGTCATATTGACGCATCAGTGGCTTGTACGTAGGTGTTGAGAATAGTCCCTCCAACGATCCTTTGTTTCACCAGCTGTATAAGCAATCCTGTAGTATTCATCTGTATACAGCAGCCACCACTGCTTCTTGATGTGGTCTGAGCTCCACAACCATTGTTGATGCTAGTGTAAGCTAGTGGCCAAGTACAGATTCAGCAAAATCTTCATGTCCTGAGTTTATCAGTTCTTGTGGATTCAAAAGGACCACTAGCCTGTGGAGATCCCAGAAGACCTTCTTCATGTGCTAGTTCTCAGCATGTACTTTTCCTCTCTTCAGATTGCTATTTTCTGGTTATTTCTCCATCCACACCCATAGATATCTATAGAGCCCACCCACACAAATTCACACAGAAAGGGCTCTTATGACAGCCACAGGTCCCTGTTTCAGGAATGAGGACTGCTGGCAAAAGATGGGATCCATTTGGAAAAGGTGGCCATTTTGGCAATGCACCTCAGTAAAGTTGTGTAAGAGTTTGCAGTTAAGTGAGTGAACAGAGGTTAGCAATTGTTAGCACAAGAGGCAAGGTGGTGGGAACAAGAGAGCCCTCAGGAAGGATTAAAGAGGTCAAAAGTTCCTACCTGTACGCAGTTGCACACAGCTTGGGAGGCATAAGAGCTCTGTATGCAGATGCAGAACTATGACATCACTGGAACAGTTGCTAAGTGGTGGGACAACTCGAATGACAGGGCGTCACTGATGGGTGGACACAAGCTCTGTAAAAAAGACAGGCAGAGGAGAAGAGGAGAGGGCATCACCTTTTATGTGAAGGAGTATTTTGAGTGTGTGGAGCTCTTCTCTGGAACAGGCAACAGACTGGGTGAGGACTTGTGAGTCAGGGTCAGAGGAGAGACCGCTAAGGGTGGCACTGTAGTGGGAGTTTGTTACAGACCACACGATCAGGGTCAGGAAGTGGATGAACCTTTTTTTAAGCAACTCAAAGATCACAGGCCCTGGCTCTTATGGGGGACTTCATATTCCTTGATATCCACTGAAGGGGCAACACAGCAGGATGACAATCTAGGAGGTATCTGGAGGGTGTCAAGGACAACTTCTAACCACAGATATTAGGTGGGCCAACCATAATCTTGAACAAGAAAAACTGGTTGGCAATGTGATAATCAATGGCAGCCTTGGCTGTAGTGACCAGGAAACAGTGGAGTTCAAGATCTCGAGGGGAAGGAGAAAGGCAAATATACAGGCCCCATCTTCAGGAGAGCAAGCTTTGCCTTCTTGAAGGAACTGGTAGAAAGGATCCTGTGGGAGGCACCTCTGAAAGCAAAAACGAGTTCAAGAGAGCTGGCAGGTCCTTAAATCAGGAAAATGAGCAGATGTTTCAGGAGGCTAGTTTGCCTAAACAAGGAACACGACTAAGCTCCAGTGTAAAAAGGCAGTATATAGGAGGAAGAAGCAAGGGCAGGCTACCAAGAAGAATACAGAAACATTGCCTGGATGTGAAGGGATGGTGAGATACTCAATGCCGCCTTTGCCTCAGTTTTCACCTCTAGGTCTCCCTGCCTTTGTGCTTAGGGAAAGGATTCAAGAAGAGAACTACCATCAGTGGAAGGGAATAGAGTCAAGTATGTTTAAGAAATATTGAACCATAAAAATCCATGGGATCAGATGGTATGCGTCTGATTTCTTGCCAGCATCACTGTGAGGCTGCTTTGCACTGTATCTGAAAAACTGTAGAAATCAGGAGAGGTCCTGATGACTGGAGAAAGGCTAATGTTGCATTCATCATAAGATCTTGTTGATCTGAGGAACAGCAATCTGTTCAGCCACAATTTAGTCCCTGGGAAAATCACAGAACATGTCCTTTTGGAAGCTATTTACGGGTACAAGAAGGCAAAGAAGGTGACTGGGAATAGCCAGCATACCAAGAGTATACCATCATTAACAAATCTAATGCCAAATGCCTTCTATGATGAAATGACTACATCTGTGGATGTGGGGAGGACAGTGAATGTCATCTACCTTGACTGTGGCAAGGCCTTGAGAAGATCTCCCACAGCATTTTTGTATCTATGTTGGGATGTTACAGTCTAGGTAGATGAACTACGAGATGGGTATACTTGTTTTGTCTGCAACAGAGTTAAATTTCTTCATAGTAGCTTGTATGGGGCTGTGTTTTGGATTTAGTATGAGAAGAATGTTGATAACACACTGATGTTTTAGTTACTGCTGAGCAGCGCTTACACAGCTT
The DNA here is from genome assembly GCF_000690835.1 of Fulmarus glacialis. Lineage (NCBI taxonomy): Eukaryota > Metazoa > Chordata > Aves > Procellariiformes > Procellariidae > Fulmarus > Fulmarus glacialis. The sequence continues at coordinate 21,992 of NW_009207531.1, forward strand.
CAAGGCCTTTTCTGCTTCTCACCCCACCCCACCAGCGAGTAGGCTGCGGGTGCAGAAGAAGTTGGGAGGGGACACAGCTGGGACAGCTGACCCCAACTGACCAAAGGGATATTCCATACCATATGACATCATGCTCAACAATATAAAAGCTGGGGAGTGGAGGTTGGTGGGGGCTGCCATTGCTCGGGGCCTGGCTGGGCATCGGTTGGTTGGTGTGAGCAATTGTTTTCTTTTGCATTGTTTGTTTTTCCTGGGTTTTGTTTTCTTTTCTCTTTGTTGTTTTTTTTTCTTCTTACATTTTTTTTAAAACTTCTTTTTAATTATTAAACCGTATTTATCTCAACCTATGAGTTTTTCTCACTTTTACCCTTTCCATTAGGGTAGGTGATCGTGCCCCTGTACTCGGCACTGGTAAGACCGCACCTTGAATACTGTGTTCAGTTTTGGGCCCCTCACTACAGGAAGGACATTGAGGTGCTGAAGCGTGTCCAGAGAAGGGCAACGAAGCTGGTGAAGGGTCTAGAGCACAAGTCTTATGAGGAGCGGCTGAGGGAACTGGGACTATTTAGCCTGGAGAAGAGGAGGCTGAGGGGAGACCTCATCGCGCTCTACAACTACCTGAAAGGAGGTTGTAGCGAGGTGGGGGTTGGTCTCTTCTCCCAAGTAACTAGCAATAGGATGAGAGGAAATGGCCTCAAGTTGCACCAAGGGAGGTTTAGACTGAACATTAGGAAAAACTTCTTTACTGAAAGAGTGGTCAGGCCTTGGAACAGGCTGCCCAGGGAAGTGGTGGAGTCACCATCCCTGGAAGTATTTAAAAGACGTGTAGATGAGGCGCTTAGGGACATGGTTTAGTGGGCATGGTGGTGTTGGGTTGACGGTTGGACTCGACCTTTAGAGGTCTTTTCCAACCTTAATGATTCTATGATTCTATGATTTTCCCCTCCATCCCACCGGGAGGAGTGAGTGAGCGGCTGTGTGGTGCTTAGCTGCTGCCCAGGGTTCAGCCATGACAATGGGTAAAAAAATGTCTGGTTCTTCAGGCTAACTGTGTACTCAACTGCAAAAAAAAAAACCAAATGCAGACACTAAGTCAGGGGAAGTGATTAATCCCCTCGACCTGGCACTCATTAAACCACTTCCAGTGGGGTCCCCTGCTGTGTGGAGCCCCACATTCAGTTTGGGGCCCCTCAGTACTTCAAAGACATTGATCAGCTGGAGAGTTCAGCAAAGAGCCACCAAGATAGCCAGTGGCTGGTGCATTTGCCTTGTGAGGAGAGGCTGAGGAAGCCGAGCTTGTTCAGTTTGTTCAGAAAAGGCAGCTTCAGGAGACTTTAGGGACCACCAAGAGGACAGAGTCAGGCTGTTTACTAAGGTGCAGCGGGAAAATGAGAGACAGTGCCTATAAATTGACCTGCCCTCATACAAGGAAAACAATTTTCACTACGAGTATAATTAAGCACTGGAGCAGGTTGACCAGAGAGGTTGCATAGACTATCCTTGGAGGTTTTCAAGACCCAAGAGGACAAAGCTCTGAGCAATACAGTCTGAGTGTTGATCTTGCTCTGACCAGGAGGTTGGAGTAGATAAGCACCCTTCCAATCTGAATGATTTTGTGAAATATTCTTTTTCCCCTCCATCATTTTTATGCAGTGACAAATCATGGGTAACTCTGTGAATGAGAGTGGACATAACTGAGAACGGCGAGGCTCCCACTCCCATCCATGCAGCAACTACTCTAGAAATCCCATCTGGCTTTCCAAATTCAATTCTTACTTTTCTTTATAGGTGGCAATCTTAAAAATACTTACAAAAAATAATATTTTGAGAACAGTATCACCTTGTCTTCACTGACCCCTGAAGTGTGCCAAGATTACAATCTGTGGTATTCTAAGATCTCACTGTAGTTTGATGATCTGCTTCTCACCAGATTCACCTTCCCTTCAAGAGAAAAGAAAATAATGAAATATTTTTCCCACAAAAAAAATGGATACCAAAATTGTGATAGCAGCCATGGTAGAATTTCATCCTTAGTTACATTAGAATTTCAAAGTAGAAGGTATACTCATGCTATACTATACTAAAATGGTTTTACAATTTAAATCATAATTATCTCTGAAAGATAATTCAAAATCACTGGCATTTTTTAATGATCATCCAAAGATGTGAAAGTCTGTAAAGCAACTAGAGCATTCTCAGACTTCACAAGAAGACTACTTTTAATGTAATTATAGTAATTAAGACCCTTCTATTAATTAATTCTTTTCAGATTAACAAGCCACTTATGTAATACAATATAAAGAGGCTTCTAATTACAGTGACAACATTGTGATTTTTGAAAACTGTTTAATAACGCATGCTAAGTGACTGCCAACTTGCATTAAGATGTTTTAGGAATCCTGCATAGACCTGATGTTTGATAATCCTGTTTCGAAGACATAATTTGAATTGCAAATTGAATTCAAAGGAAAATGCAGTATTCTTCTGCCAGAAAGAGTAGAATCTTTATTTGCAGTGCTGAGCAGACCTTTAAAAGTGCAGCAGCACTTGATAAAACAAGTCTGTAATTTGTTATTTGATGTAGCTGGCCATCTGATGCAAAGCACACCGATGACAGAAAAACTTCTCTTAATAATCTACGTGGATCAAAATCTTAAGTGAATTATCATGTCATATGTCATATGGGCTTAAGGAAGAGTTATTATTCATATTTTATACATGAATACTGAGATACATAAACATCAGTCTTTTCAAAAGAAAAATCAGTAAGATTTAAAGAATGTTAGCTAAGATTTTTCTGAAATTTTTATCTCCAACACATCGTTTGGAGTTATGTAACCGTTTAGTTTACTGAGCCTAGGGTGAATGATTGCTGAGCCACATGGTATTGACAGGTTTCAAACTGAGCTACCAAATTGTGACAAGTTTTTGTGAACACAGTTTTTCAGAATTTTATAATATGGCAAAGTTAGAACCAAATTCACCTATTCTTTACAAAACATGAAAAGAGAAAATCCAGACTTACTTTCTGCAAAAATTCAAGTATTCATTGCACAGATTAGAAATATTAGACTTACAGTTGGATGCACTTTTGGAGGGAATAATTGACTTAACAAAAAGGCGGTTTTACTTCATCTGATGGCATTTGTGAAGCTGGGCTGAACTTGACAAATAGTTTTTATTAAAAAAAAGACAAGGGGATATTTACAGGGGACATTTACAAAACCAGGAAAGAAGGGTATATTTTCTTCCCAAACCTTATCTTCTAGTGCATAATAAAGTTGCCAGGGATTATAGAAATTGCCCAGTTCATATATTATAAGTGTGACTACACTCGCAACCAGTCCGCATTAAATGGAATGGATAATTATCCAAAAGCAGGGGTTGCTTCTTCACAGCAGGGATTCTGCACAAAAAGGGATATATCAGAAAAAGAGCATTTCTTGTCAAAGCTGTTCTGCTTAGTACAAAATATTTTAAGTACGTACTTGGTGAGACAGAATGTTTCCTTGCCTTATAGGTTACAGGATTTGTGTGGGAGATTCAGTATAAAAAGACAAAGTATTAGACGAGGATCTCCCATACTTCTACAGTTGAAGGCCCTAAGCACAAGACTATGCAAGAGATCAGTACCTCCACTTAGCTTGTTTGCTGGATGTAGCCATTACAAATGTCTATTCAAAATGCCTCAAAAATGAGCCTCTAGCTGTCAGTAAAATTTCCAGTGAAAAAGGCACAAGAACTTTTAACTCTGACAAAAGAAGGCAAAATATTCTCCACAATTCATGTTCTAGGAAACACCTTAATTATCTGGCATTAACAATAAAACAACTTCTTTCTCTCTTCTATTGTTCCACCTCCACAAGCAAATAAAACAAAAAAGAAACAACAACAAACAGATTTTAAAAAAAGAAATATGCCGGGTAGGATGTGAGGCAGGGAAGCTTTAATCTAAAATGGTTGATGTTTGACAAAGTTATAACAAACTGAAAATAGACGCTGTACCAGGAAGTGTTGGATAGCCTTGGCTATCGGTACTATATTTTGTCATTCATGGAAAAATGAGCAAAGAAAGAAGTGAAAGAAAAAAGCATTGAGACGTAGACATGTACATGGACACACTGACTGATGACTTTCTTTTGTTGTGTACCTTTTTGTATATGTTCCCTTAGAAACAGATAAATACAAGATGTTATCAGGCTATATTAAAATACTTTTTTTTGAGAAAGGAAGGCAAAACATGGATGAGAAAAGTAAACTAAGACTTCAGTCACTCCGTATAAGGGAATGGGAAGAAGATGGAAACCAAATAACAGAGGAGCAAAGGGTAAGAGAATGCATACATAGAAAAAAACAAGGAAAATATATTAAAAGCTCTAATCTGATGAACCATATTGTTCATACTGTTTCTTTTTATTAATGTCTTGTGAATCCTTTAGTCTTTACCAATAAAGGAGTACAGCTGACGCATATATAAAACAGCTGTCAGAAATTCTGCTGTAATTTTTCATGCCTAATACATACAGAGAAAAGAAGAAATACACCATATGGGCAATGAAGAAGTGAAAACACAAAATGAGATATAATTTCAACAGCTTCTGTTTTCTTCAGCATTCATGCATCATGCTCTATCCAACAGCTTTGAGACAGCAATACACTCCTTGTTCATTAGAACTAGATGCTTGACCAGTGAATGAGATGTTTTTCAGTCCTTAGCTTATATACTGTCATTACTTTACTACTGCCCATTAAACAAGCCAGAATCTAGACTGTACAGTACTAGTACTGTACTTCAAGGCGTGCAAACATACTGATAATCTTTGGCATTCACAGATTTGTTTCTTGCTCTGTGGTATGTACAACAGCCAGTTTCCCGGTGGTACAATGTAGAAGACATGAATTACAGAGTGTCTCCTGAACCACCAGCCACCCATGCTTGCCTCTGCCTGTCCCATCTTCAAGGCCCAATCCCTAATGCCCTCTGGACATCATTTTGTAGCAAAGCTGTCTCACGGCTGTATCTAATAGTCCTACCACTTCTGCTTCTCCAATGACTTCTCCCTTTATCTGGTCCCCTCATTGTGGAGTTCCATGAGAACTTCTCTGCTCCCAGCTACACCATCCTGTCCCTCTCCTTCTGCCCTCTCTGGTGTTTGATTTCCTCCACAACCAGTTCAGCTCACTAAGCTGATGGGAAACTAATTAATCAAACGATGAATACATTTTTTCTGGTCTACTGAGTTGAACTGGCTACTCAGGGAATCAGAGAAGCACCAGATGTGGCACAAGGAAGGTCATGAGACAGTGCAGAGGGCAGCAGAGAGGGAAGGAGGAAGAAACAGAACTGCTGCGTTAGTCAGAAATGCCTGTTAGATATGATCAGTTCTCTTCTCTAATTGCTCCTCAGCTACATAGGTACCTTTACTGAATTATTTTTTTCAGCACGTGAAAATCTTTTTATTTCACCCCAAAACACACTTGTTACTTGTATGCAAGCCAATAAACCATTTGAAGTCACTGGCACTATGCGGCTGTGTAAAGCTAAACACATAGGCAAACTACTTGTAGGGCAAGGCCTAACAAAGACCAAATGCAGTAAGTGCATGTAAGCATCAAACTGTGGTTGAACTCATGCCTTTGTAGGCTCTTTGTCACAGGAAAAGAAATCAAGTTTCCTGAAAGCTTCTGAAAATTGTTTTGCATTTGCTAAAAATGCAGTTTGCTCTGATTGTCAATCTGTTCTTGAGACAATGTCACTTTTTTTGTAGTGAATACCACTCCTGCAGATCAGTCCTCTTGAGCCATGCTTTTCACCTGTTTCAGAGCTAGAAACTCTCCACACCAAAGGCCTTCAAGTCAAACAATAGAATACAGTGGTCAAAGTGAATTGCATGTGACAGACTCCACAGCTGCCACAGATATAAATGACACCTTTTAAATTTAAATGAAGGCACAAATGTAGTGAAATGCTCTCCATGGATGACTTATGAATCTCAACTAGCATTTCCATCTGCTGGATCAGGGCCTAAACTTGTATTTAGAGGCAGCAAGTGCTAGACTCATAGCAAAGTCTTATTATTATATGACACCAAGTCTGAAGAAGGATTAGAGTGCAGTAGAAAATCTTCCAGGACTGAAAAAAAGAGAAGTAGCAAGCCCAAGCAGGGAGATTACTTACTGTAGTTTAGATAACTGTCCTAATTTTAATTTTTCTTACTGTACACCATACATAACACCAGAAACTATAAATCACTCCCACTGAGTCTAGTCCCTCGACAAGCAGTAAATTACTGGGTAAGACCTCAAATGGCTACCTTTTGGTTGGGCTAAGAGTGGGTTTGGTCAGTGACAGAAAAAGCAAGAGCGTCTGATCTATCGAAGTGGCAGCTTGGAGATGTACAACCCTAATGACAGCCTCAATCCACTTGAGAGAAAAATTTCTGCTTGCAGAGCCAAGCCAGAAGATTTTTCAATGGCTATAAAAGGAGCCTGGTACGCAGGAAAGCTGATGATCAGTGCCTGTTTCCTAAGACTTAACAGGCTTGCTTTTCCCAGATGTGGGTGGCAGGTATCGTAAGAGTCTGTAATTATGAACAGACACATAAAGAATTCAATTACCTATTAATGTTCCTTGGCATTTGTAGTCATAAAAGCATGATCTCATATACTGTAACTACTTTTTTTCAATAGTGTTAGACATCATCTCTGCAAGTCTAGGCTGAAGTTATTAAATATACATTATAGCAAAAGATTCGCTATGTTTCTATCCAGCTGGTACTTATGTTATCCCTTTTCAGACATTATATACAATCTTTATGTAAATTATTACTAATGGAAAATCTGAGAACTGCAGAACATTTGCTGGAGCTCTCTTGCATGGGAAAGAAGCCAAACAAGTGCTCATAACATTGTATTGTTAGCAGAGCTGTATAGGAAATTATTTCCCATCCCATAGCTTTCTGAGAGATCAAAAATTGTCTTTCATTGCATTGGAATGAAACCAAGAATGTTCAAAGTGAGAAACCTGACAGAAACACCCTTTACCCTTTACTGAACTAACTACCCCCATACTGAAAGCATTCACCATGGTCACATTTTTCTAGTCTGAGCCAGGCAGAGCAGGATCAGATATTGGTCTTCTGTAACTCTGTAACTTAATCCTAGGTGAGATTGAAATCTTTTTCCTGTGTTCTCTCACTGTGATCAGAAATTCCACTTCTAGTGTTTGAATTCCTGCAGACAGTTTTGATTTCAAAGAACTGGCCTGTTCTCATGATAAAATAAAAACTGTTTGGCATAAAATTTCCAAATAATTCTAGTTTCATTGAGAGACCTCTGAAATAATTTTTAACAACAAAAAAGGGTTAAACTCATTGACTTAGATAAAGTCAATGCAGCTAATAGATAAACATCAAATTTTTTGGATCTCTCTTCAGATGGAAAATACAAGTGTCTAGATAGCTGTTCCAAATCAAAGTAAAATAATAGAATCCAGCAGAAATCAAAATAAGGAAAAACTGCCACAACAGAATTCCTAAAAAAAAAAATCGTATTTGCCTTTTGTTATTTTTTCACATCTTTAGGTGAGACAGCACCTCTCATTACTGTCAAAAATCAAATCACAGAATGGTTGAGGTTGGTGGGGACTTCTGGAGGTCATCTGGTCCAACTCCCCTACTCAAGCAGGCTCAACTACAGCTCGTTGCACAGGACCATGTCCAGATAGCTTTTGACTCCCTCCTGGACAACTTGTGCCAATGCTCAGTCACCCTCACAGTAAAAAAGTGTTTCCTGACGTTCAGACAGAGCCTCCTGTGTTTCAGTTTTGCCCATTGCCTCTGGTCCTGTCACTGGGCACCACTGAAAAGAGCCTGGCTCCATCCTCTTTGTGCCCTCCCTTCAGATACTTACGAACATTGATGATATCCCCCCTGAGCCTTCTCCAGGCTAAACAGTCCCAGCTCTCTCAGCCTTTCCTCTTATAGGAGATGCTCCAGTTCCTTAATCATACATGCTGGCCTTCACTGGACTCTCTCCAGTATACCTGTGTCCCTCTTGTACCAGGGCGCCCAGAACTGGGCACAACACTCCAGGTATGGCCTTACCAGTGCTGAGTAGAAGGGAAGGATGACCTCCCTTGACCTGCTGGCAACACTCCTCCTAATGCAGCTCAGGATACCATCTGCCTTTTTTGCTGCAAGGGCACATTGCTGCATCCTGGTCAACTTGGTGTCCACTAAGACCCCCAGCTCCTTTTCTGCAAAACTGTTTTCTAGCTGGTCAGCACCCGCTATGCATTTGTGCATAGGGTTGTTTCTCCCCAGGTGCAGGACTTTGCAATTCCCCTTGTTGAACTTCATGAGGTTTTTGTCAGCCCATTTCTCCAGCCTGTTAAGATCCCTCCAGATGGCAGCATGACCCTCTGGTGTATCAGTCACACCTACCAGTCTTGTGTCATCAGCAAGCTTGCTGTGGATACACTCTGCCCCATCATCTATTAAAGAAGATGCTGCTCTCATCTACCAAGCCAGTCATCCCATCGTAAAAGGTTATCACAGTGGTCAAGCATGACTTCCCCTTGGTGAATCCATGCTGACTATCTTTTTGTCCTTTATGTGCCTGGACATGGTTTCCAGGATTAGCTGCTCCATCACCTTCACAGGGATCAAGGTGAGGCTGACTGGCCTGTAGTTCCCTCAGTCCTCCTCCTTGCTTTTTCTGAAGGTAGGACTGACATTTGCTTTCCTCCAGTCTTCAGGCACTTCTCCCAGTCACCATGATCGATCAAAAATTATCAATTGGCCTCACAATGGCATCATCCAGCTTCCTTGGAAGTCACGGGTACCTCCCATCAGGGCCCATAGACTTAGTATGTCCAGTCTGCTTGTCTATGCCCCGACCTGATCCTCTTCCACCACAGGTACATCTTCCTTGTTCCAGTCTTTTTCCCACTGGTCTCTGGGATTTCTGAATGCCAGTCTTATTAGTAAAGACTGAGATGAAGATGGTTTTCAGTACCTCAGCCTTTTGCATGTCCTGTGTCACCAGGGCCCCTGGCCCACTCAGCAGCAGGCCCACATTTCCCCTAGTCTTCCTTTTGCTACTTGTGTACTTAAGAACCACTTGTCAGGTTCAACTCCAGGTGGGCTTTGGCTTTCATAAACATGTCTTTGCATGCTCGGAAAGTGCCTCTGTATTCCTCCCAGGTTACCTGACCCTGCTTCCACCTTCTGTACTCACCCTTTTTATGTTTGAGTTTTGCCAGGAGCTCCTTGTTCATCCATGAATGAAATATTTATGGAAACTTACTATACAATAAGCTTTTATCTGGCTTTACTTAGTATTTTTCTGATACCATATTTATAATTTTTTATAATATAATTTATGATATATTTTGAGTAACTGTTGGGGTTTTTTTTGTCTAAGTAAATTTACCTCAATTAGAGATTTAATAATGCAGGAACCTTCTTCAGGTTGGCATGTTTGTAACTACTGATTTTGTGACTAGGACTAAAAAGCAGAGATGAATTAAAGAATTAGCTCCATTCTCCACTACATAATTCCTGAGTTATATCCAGTAAAGGACTTAAAAGTCTAAAAGTTACACACTATAATGCTTGGTTTCTATGCAAGGGCACCTAATGCACATAGAGTTCATGGAGCAGTTCCATAATCCAGAACAGACTCTAAACCGTGAAGCACACTGAGCAAGAAAGGAACCACAGTCAGGAAGCAGCTGCCTCCCAACTTATCTGAATCACCCATACATGATAGAAAACTTCGCTGCCTGTTGGGAAACAGAGCCTCCTCCTAATCCCAATTCTTTCAAAGAACAAAGCACAGCTCATTCTTTCCTTTTAGAGGAGGTTTTTCTTTTATTGTTTGCTCCCCTCCCCTTCTCTTTCTGCCCCTAATACTGTCCACAAGGTGGAAGATACAGGTTCAAGTTCCTCTTCTGATTGAAGTAAGCTTTGATTTTCTCAGCAAGTGTCATAATCATGAAGCTACAGCACATTTTTCCACCATTTTGCTTTGCCACTGTTTCAAGACTGAAGACTCACAGGGGCAGAAAGGGAGAACGAGAAAGAGCGTGACTGCAGCCTGTGTTAGGGGTTCTTTGGAAAACATCCTCCTCACTTGTAAAACTGTAGGTTTACCCAATATCTGGTTAATGTAGGTCTTGGGACTGCATACCCACTAACTTAGACATGCTACTCTCTCACTATTTCAATAGACTACTACTTCTCTTCTGTACAGTGGCACTACTTCAAAGGCATAGTTAAAACATCTCGTTTAACTATGTAGCCACAGTCTGGTAGCTAGGCCACAGTCCTAACAGATGGAAGCTGTAGCTTCAATCCCGATCAGGCTGAGGAAAGCTTACAACTTCATATTCCAACTTGGGGGCAAGTTCACTACCTACTAGGGCATTACAGAAAAAGTGGGGCAGAGCCCCTTCTCGGTATATTCTTTTAAAAAAGCAATAGCCATTACTGAATTTTGTAAAGATCTTAAATCTGTCTCTATTTGATGCATGGTCTGAAACTTCCTAACACATTAAGCCTCTCTGAAGAGTTAAATAAAATGAAGTTTAGTCTCTAGATCTTGAACGGACCAAGCATGAGACAGGTATCAAATCATTTTATCAATACTAACATTCAGACAATCTCAAATCTAAGTAAGCAAAAAGTAAAACAACTAACGTACAATGGAGAACTAAGTATATGCTTAGCTGGGAAGCAGGTAATCAGTAATGCAGTAAGATTTGCAACTTTTGATTTAGGCCCCCAAGTTCCCTTCTAGTTTTGTTTTTTTTTTTTTTATTGGACCTACCCCAAGACATTCCATGTAACATTCCCTTGTTTTATTCAAATGGATACAAGAAGGCAAATGTTATTCCTTTCTCAAACTGAAATGTTTTTTGAAAACTAATTTAGTGTATTAAACCACTTTGAGGAAAGACAGACTCCTATATTTATATTACACTTGAGATTATACTTACAAAAAAAAAAGTCTTAAAAGCACACAGTGTCATTACTTGTAACATATGAAGCACTGAGTAAACAGCGCAACTAGAAGAATTCAGCTGGAAGCTAGTCTGAAGTATTTGGTTCAAAGTTTAAACAAAAGAACTGTTTATTAAATAACAGCTTTACTAGAAACAAATTTTCAGCATTGCTAAGTCATTATGATACTATCCTTTCTCTCATTCGAGAATGGACTTATAAATCATCTATATAATCTACATATCTAATGTTTGGAGATATATTGTTACTCCAAATGCATTCATCATTATGGCATCTGAGCGCAAAGAGAACTGTAAAACCAGAAAGACAATCTGACAGATTGTCCACTCTCCATTGTCTATGTTCCCAGAAGTGTGTATGGTAGAAGTATTAGCTTTTTCCCATCTTTTGCCTATTGTTTCCATGAAGGAAAAGTTAATGCTGGGATGCGCCTTGCTCTTTCTTCAAAAAATAGTAATATTTAAAACAGGCATTTGGTATTTCCTAGACAAGAAAGAGAAAGCCCAGCTCTGTGCCCCGGCACATTTCAATGCTGTGTGCCTGCAACTTCAGAATCCTTAAGGGGAAGAGCTACACAGGGTCACATTCACAGAATAGGAAGTTATTTCTGCCAGACTAATTAAAGTCATAGAAAACACAGAAAAGAGTTAGAATCTTAAAATGCATTCTTTATTGATCCAGGTCTCAGAGGAAGTGTGTTCCAACAGCAATCTGCTGGTTTGCAAAACAGAAGTCTTATATTACTGTCTGCATTTTCCATTACATATATGAATTTGTAGGCTTCATATACAAATTCGTAGGTAGGAAAGCTGTTAAAGTTTACTGTATTTTGGTACTAAATTACACAATTTGTGTAAAAGATGCACAAATCACAACCAGAGCACTTCCAACTCAAGAGGTTCAAGAAAAATATAAGCAAAAGGAATTATTATTAACCCAGCACTGTCATAGCTTAGTAGGGGGAAAAAAAAGGAAGAAAAATGTCATGATCAAAACTATGATTATGCTATTATTCTCAGGGAGATAAGAATAAGCAAAATACACTTAAGTCATACAAGATTTTGGTTTATTTTTTTTAGCTTCCTAAAATGAAAATATGCTTCTACATCCATTCCCATATGAAAAGCATATAATGAGGACTATGATACTTTCATTTCTCTGCTTGGCAGAGGCAAAGGTACCTAGCAAGTCTTTGTAACTGCTGGCATTTTTCACTATTACATTATATGATTCAACGATGCATTCACTGAACAGGAAAAATCCCCTGCTTAGTCTTTTGATCTTAGTCTGAGGAAGTTATGAGCATGGATGGTATTCAAACTATATTTGTCCCAGGCATACCGACATTTCAGGCCCTCTAACTTCCCCTTGTCTTTCACCCCCAAAAACCAGCAGGAAGGAACCACTAAACCAAACAAAACAGAATGAGAAAAAGAAATGAAAAACAAAATTTCAAAACCAACCAAACAAAATTCATGCAACAGCCCTTATTATTCACCTCTCTTCGGAACAGACATACACTGAGCACAGCAGCCTTACCTGGTGGTCTACGTTCTCTCATTTTTTCTAATGTTACAGCTTGAGACCATCCTCAGTTTTGTATTGAACTTCTTGGTCAAGGTCTGCTGCATAGGTTCATTGGTAGGAGCAGTTGGCCCATGCCATACACCATGATGCCTGCTCTAGCAGAAAAGTCAAACAGAATTTTGCTTTTACATGTTAACAGACAACAAACAGACCTAGTCTCATTTTCGCTTTGATGCAAACATCTTTCAACAAGTGATGGCAGACAAAAAAATTAAACACTGAAAGAGAAGTACATTTGGCCTCTGGGGAAGAAACAAAATGACTTAAGAGTTACTTGAGAAAATTTGGTCTATGTGGAGAGAAAAGATTAGATCCTGCAGATGAATCTACCAAATTATTCACCACCACTGCCTAGGGTAGCTATAGAGCTGAATGAATGTTACTTTTTCCAAAGATCAAAAGAAATACAAAAGAAGAAAATATTTATGGAAGTATTCGATCTTGCAAATGCTTAATTATTCTGTCATTTTATATTACATATACATTATATATAAAATATATTTTATATTATCAGTGACATCCCAGGACTGATCATGTCCACATGAGTTTGAAGACTGGGATCAAAGTCTAAACTTTTTTCACAATATTCATCCAGTGCCA